>NC_083768.1:7547522-7590022 GCF_963514075.1 Conger conger | reverse complement strand
TGCAAAGACATCATGGCAGAATTACAGAGCTGAGAATGACCTTATGGACCTCATATGCAAACTCAGTTAATTGTCACTTTTATTTTCATCAGACAAAGAGAAATTCTATATTTTGTTAGCGTAAGCATTCAAGATGTATAAATAGTATCTTTTAATACATTATGAAAAAGTCTGATTATATATATTGTATGTATTTTTATAGGCCTTATACAAGTACATACAAATCCAAAAACACATTAAAAATCTAGCTCACTGACATAAAAAAACATACTGTAACAGCAAGAAATAAAAAAAACATTGTAAGGAACACCATTAAGATCAAACAGTAAGATATAAAATATCATATAAAATATGTACTGTACAGCATTGCTAGGACTATTGTATATATTTAAATTAATTTTGGCTTGCAGGGTTTTCTAATGTAATCTAATCTAATCAAACACACACTCAGATACCAAATATCAGATTCACCCTCCGTCCTCAGTCCTCATTTCTCTCTGAAAAAAAATAGAAATAAAAAACTTGAAACAAAGTACTGCATCTGAAATTCATATTAAGCAATACAATCTGCAGCAGTGTGGCTTTATAGACCTCTTTTAACAAGGTGAGAGTGTGCTGCTCAGTAGTGTGCAGTAGGATGTGTGACCGAGTGTGTGAGTGTGCGACAGAGTGTGTGAGTGTCCAACAGAGTGTGTTAGTGTGTGAGTGTGTGAGTGTGCGACAGTGTGTGAGTGTGCGACCGAGTGTGTGAGTGTGTAACAGAGTGTGTGAGTGTGTGAGTGTGTGACAGAGTGTGTGGTAGAGTGTGTGAGTGTGTGAGCGTGCGACAGAGTGTGTGAGTGTGCGACAGAGTGTGTGAGTGTGTGGTAGAGTGTGTGAGTGTGCGACAGAGTGTGTGACAGAGTGTGTGAGTGTGTGAGTGTGCAACAGAGTGTGTGAGTGTGTGAGTGTGCGACAGAGTGTGTGAGTGTGTGACCGAGTGTGTGAGTGTGTGAGTGTGTAACAGAGTGTGTGAGTGTGCAACAGAGTGTGTGAGTGTGCGACCGAGTGTGTGAGTGTGTAACAGAGTGTGTGAGTGTGGTAGAGTGTGAGTGTGTAAATGAGTGTGTGAGTGTGTGTTAGAGAGTGTGAGTGTGTGGCCGAGTGTGTGAGTGTGTGAGTGTGCAACAGAGTGTGTGAGTGTGCGACAGAGTGTGTGAGTGTGTGACCGAGTGTGTGAGTGTGTAACAGAGTGTGTGAGTGTGTGACAGAGTGTGTGAGTGTGCAACAGAGTGTGTGAGTGTGTAACACAGTGTGTGAGTGTGGTAGAGTGTGTGTAAATGAGTGTGTGAGTGTGTGTTAGAGAGTGTGAGTGTGTGGCCGAGTGTGTGAGTGTGCGACAGAGTGTGTGAGTGTGCGACAGAGTGTGTGAGTGTGTGACCGAGTGTGTAACAGAGTGTGTGAGTGTGTGACAGAGTGTGTGAGTGTGTGAGTGTGCAACAGAGTGTGTGAGCGTGCGACAGAGTGTGTGAGTGTGTAACAGAGTGTGTGAGTGTGCAACAGAGTGTGTGAGTGTGCGACAGAGTGTGTGAGTGTGCGACAGAGTGTGTGAGTGTGTGAGTGTCCAACAGAGTGTGTGAGTGTGCGACAGAGTGTGTGAGTGTGGTAGACTGTGAGTGTGTAAATGAGTGTGTGAGTGTGTGAGTGTGTGGTAGAGTGTGAATGTGTGGTACAGTAGAGCGTGCGAGTGTGGTAAAGTGTGAGTATGTGTTAGAGGGGTGACATGGCTCAGGCAGTAAGAGCAGTCGTCTGGCAGTCGGAGGGTTGGCGGTTCGATCCCCCACCCTGGCCGAAGTGTCCCTGAGCAAGACACCTAACCCCCAAATACTTCTGACGAGCTGGTCGGTGCCTTGCATGGCAGCCGATCGCCGTTGAGTGTGTGTATGAATGGGTGAATGAGAAGCATCAATTGTACAGCGCTTTGGATAAAGGTGCTATATAAATGCCAACCATTTGAGTGCATGGTAGAATGTGTTGTATTGTGAGCGTGTGAGTGTTTTTGGAGAAATATAAAATATATATTTTGGAGAAATATAAACACAGTGACCATGACTGACCTGCAGCACCTCTCTCTGACATTAACTGCGATGACAGCCGAAACCATGGCAACCAGACCCGTGGAGAGCAGCACTGACTTTAGTGCACACGGTGAGAGGCCAGGAGATGGTGCTACAGGAGGCACTGAACCTGCAGGAAATAAACATTACACAGGACCCCACAGAGACAACTACTGTCACACCCAAACACACATGCACTTACACACATACACATGCCCATACACACAAATATGCACACGTGTGTGCAAGCACATTCAAACATACATGGGACACTTTCACACACTCATGGACAGACTGAAACACACACACAAAAACGCACACGCACACACACACACACACACACCCACATACGCACACACACACACACCCACATATGCACACGCACAAACACATACACACACATACACATATGTACACACACACACACTGTGGCACCTCGAGGTGCCCTCGGGGTACCACTGGGCCAACCTGGCCCTCATCAAGGGCCTGCCACTGGAGGATACCCCTTGGTCAGGTGATTGAAGGAAAGTATTTTCCTTCTGATATGCTGGAGGGCTTTAGGACCATGGAGAGAAACTCAGTACCAGTTGTGAGGACAATAATTGAATGACTGAAGCTGATCAGGACCCAACGAGGCACACCTGGCGATTGTAAACCGCTCCTGGCCGCACCCCCTCAAGCACAGATGGGCTGTGTTGAGTGATGAGGCCAAGGGCTTTAAGGACAGGAATTCTCAAGAGCTGGAGAGAGTGTTATGGTGAATTCTGTGACTGTGCTGACTTTTTGTGATCTTTCATTCAGTTTGGGAAAGCTTAGGAACCGGGAACCCACCAGCTGGAAGCTTTGGAATGGCTGTTTTTTTTTTTTTTTGTTCTTACTCATTGGCCCTTGCCCTTCACTGTTTTTGTGAGAATAAATGAACCTCAGTTTTTTCACTTAAAACCTTTTGCTGCCTGGTTTTTGACCTGGGATCCCACAACACATACACACAGGAAATGCCAGAGAATAAGCACAGTAACATTATCCACAGACAGACTTACAGATGTCCTTTGTGGAATTTGATTGCGTCTTTGTGCCGACCCGGTTACTGCTGCTGCAGTGGATGTTCCCGTTGGTTGCCGTGACGATGAGGTTGAGTCCTGTCGGCGAGGTTGTATTCTCTACCTGTGTGCAGTGGGCGTGGTCGCAGGTGTAGCTGGCCCAGGTGTCTTCAGCAGAGCAGTTCACCAACACCTTATAGACCCCTCCATCAGAGGAGAGTAACGCCACACTCACCTGGGGTATGGACGGGGCCTCTGCAAAACAACAACCAATCCACTGGGCCAAAGATGTGACGCACTACACAATATAGTCATAATTACATTACATTACATTATTGGCATTTGGCAGACGCTCTTATCCAGAGCGACGTACAACAAAGTGCATACCCATAACCAGGGCTAAGTGCGCTGAAAGACCCTAGAGGGAAGTACAATTTCAATTGCTACCCGTACAACAAAGATAAGGACCAGGGCCTATTTTTTTTATTATTATTATTTTTTTAAATCAACAAATAAACAAACAACAAAGCAAAAGTGACCAAACTTAACTATCCAAATACTGCTTACTTAGCCAACTAAAAATACCGAAACACTAAGTAAATCACAAAGACAACAATTAAGGTTCACAGGGAGGTAGGGAGGGAGGGATGGGGAGAGGTGCTGCTTGAAGAGGTGCGTCTTCAGTTTGCGCTTGAAGGTGGGGAGAGATTCTACAGTTCTGACCTCAACGGGGAGTTAGTTCCACCACCGTGGAGCCAGAACAGACAGTAGTCGTGAGCGTGAGGTGGAGGTTCTGAGAGGAGGAGGTGCCAAGCGGCCTGTGGAGGCTGAACGAAGAGGTCTGGCAGGGGTGTAGGGTCTGATGATTTTTTGTAGGTAAGCTGGGGAAGACCTGCAAGGACCTGCAAGACCAGGTCACCGCCGCAATGTTCTCGGAAAGGGACAGTCTGTTGTCCATCACCACGCCGAGGTTCCTTGCACTGGATGATGGCGGGAGTGTGGTATCCCTGAGGGAAATGGAGAGATCCAGGTGGGGAGAGGTATTAGCAGGGATGAATATCATTTCAGTCTTGCCTGGGTTGAGCTTTAGATAGTGGTTGTCCATCCAGCTCTAGATGTCACTCAGGCAAGCAGAGATACGGGCAGAAACCTGTGTATCAGATGGTGGGAATGAGATGAAGAGTTGGGTATCATCCGCATAGCAGTGGTAGGATAGCCCATGTGCAGTGATCACAGGGCCAAGGGAACGAGTGTAAAGAGAAAAAAGAAGCGGGCCTAGGACTAAGCCCTGGGGAACTCCTGTGGCAAGGTGTCGATACCGTACCAGCCCAGGCAACCTGGAAGGAGCGACCAAAGAGGTAGGACTCAATCCAGTCCAGGGCTGTGCCACAGATGCCCGTTGCTGACAGGGCGGACAGGAGGATGGAGTGATCCACAGTGTCGAAGGCAGCAGAGAGATCTAGAACAATGAGGACAGAGGAGAGGGAGGCTGCTCGTGCGGCATGGAGCGACTCACTGACGGAGAGGAGCGCAGTCTCTGTCGAGTGGCCCGATCTGAAGCCAGACTGATGGGGGTCTAGCAGGTTGTTGTTAATAAACTCATACATCACTCATACATCATATCATGTAATATCACAAAAATGCCACATATTCATATTGTTATCATATAATCTCAGAAACCACATCATATGACAATCTCATGATAATCTCAGAAATCACATTTATCTACAGAATTACACTTATTTAAAGTGGCTTTCATCTATGATTTCCTCAGTTTTGGTCTATTCTACACTTTAGTTCCTCGCAACCTCCAGCTCTCTCTCACACAGCTTTCCCTCTCCTGACTGTCAGTGTGGTTTCCTTGGTTCAGTCACTTCACCACAGACAACGGTTCTCAGACTCCTCCTCCTCTTGTGTTTATGGCGCTTAAACTCTCCTGCGTTACTGCCGGACGCTTGTGCCACGCAAACTACACATCTCTGCCCTCGCAACATTAGTGTCCATGGTTTTCCTGCATACATTTACATACAGGGCGCCCGCCACAAACGTAAAGTTTTAATGTACAGAAATGAAATTAAACACTGTGAATGATCTCAATTGTGATTGCTAGTTTGCCATATGGTATTTGTTCATATGGAAAAATCATAGATTGCCACTTCAAATGCATTAGGGTATAATCATTTTTGCACCCTTATGATTGTATATAGTTGTCATTTACATATCGCCTTTATCCAAAGCACTATACAACTGATGCTTCCCATTCACCCATTCATACACACACCAACGGTGAATGGCAAGCATGCCAAGCAAGGCACCAACCAGCTCATCGGGAGCAATTGGGGGTTGGATGTCTTGTTCAGGGACACTTCAACACACCCAGGGCGGGATCGAACCGGTAACCCTCCCACTGCCTGACAACTGCTCATACCTCCTGAGGTAATGCTGCCCCTATGTGTATTTTACACATCCCAGTAACTGTAACAGTGTCACATTTCTACCTTGAACTGTGAGCCTGTAGGTAGCAACAGCTTTCTCCTGTCCTTCATCATCTGCTATCGTTGCTCTGTAGATCCCACTGTAATTCTCCTGCACATTCTTCAGTAGCAGAGATAAGTTTTTCTTATCAAATTCTGACATAATACTGTTTTCATATTTTTTCATAATTTTATATTTCCGATTGTAATTCACTATCCTTGTCCTGGTATTAACAGTCCATATTATGCTGTCAAACTGTAGTTCTTCATGTCTCTTCACATCCAGACGAACAGAGCCTCCCTTAAGCACAAACAAATCCTCTTCAGCTCTGGAAACTAGAAAGAAACAGAAAAATGTTTTTTTTAAACTGTAAAACAAACTCCGTTCAACACACATTATAACATTAACTACAAGTATACAGTTCCAAGCAATTATTGAAGTTCTATACAACAATGTATTAGTTTAAATCCAATAGATGTGCAAGCAACTGTTGCACATCAACACAACTATTTACAGGATCCATTATAAAATAGAAACAAACTGCCACTGTGCATCTATTTATTTATGGGAAGAAGTGTAATCCAAGTGTGCAACTCAGATCTATACACATCTATACCACAGATCATGTTAAATGGATGAACATAATGAAAATATTTACACTTTCCTACAGTTTACTTGATTCAAAACAAAAACAGTAGCTTAATACACTCTGTGAGCACTTTATTAGGTATTTATTATATATTTTTTGTTTTTGACTTCTACTGCTGTATCCTATCCACTTTTTTATGATGTGTTGTGCATTCAGAGATGCTCTTCTGCATACCACTGTTGTAATGTGTGGTTATTTGCATTACTGTCGCTTTCTGGTCAGCTTTGACCATTCCGGCCATTCTCCTCTGATGTCTCTCATTAACAAGGTATTTCTGTCTGTTTGCAAACTTTAGAGACTAGTATGGATGAAAATCCCAGGAGATCAGCAGTTTCTAAGATACTCAAACCACCCAGTCTGCCACCAACAGTCATTCCACGGACAAAGTCACTTAGCTCACACTTTTTACCCCATTCTGATGGTTGATATGAACATTAACTGAAGCTCCTGACCGGTATCTACATGATTGTATGCATTGCACTGCTTCCACACAATCGGCTGATTAGATAGTTGCATGAATAAGTAGGTGTAATAAAGTAAAAATGTTCCTAATAAAGTGCTCGGTGAGTGTATATACAGTGTTGTGCAAAATCTTAGGCGCATGTAAAAAAAAAAAGAAAAATTATACATTCATGAAATAGTATAGTTTTGTATAGTATAAAAAATATATATACATAAAATAAACTTGCTACAGTTGTACTTCTGCAGACTTTGACTGTCTTGCTTGCTATTTGTCATCTCATTTGTGAGACTCTTATTGCTGAAAAATTTGAATCAGTCACTTATAAAGCTTTCAAACCTGACAAAAGTAAAGAAAAAACAGGTGTTGGGGAAAAAGAGTAAATGCATAAAAAGATTATGCTCCTACACTGTTATAAATGACATGCTTTCACATAATGATTAGCATCTTTATTTTGCTCCACATGAACTGGACTTTCTTAAAAGTTTTGACTGGGAGATATATTGTTTGGTGACTAAAAATCAGACAGGAAAGCCAGCACTATTATCTTTTCAATTCAGCAGACTTCAGTAGGAATATCCATGTTGGCTTTTGGAGGGGAAAAAGCCAACATGGATATCCCTGCTGAAGGTTAAGAGTTTGGCCAAAGAGAAGGCAGAGGATATGACAGAGAGGTACTAATCAAAGAGTTACATTTCACAGGATTGGGGGCTAGACAGGGTTGTAGATTGACCAAACAAAGTGAGATGCTTCACGGGGGGTTGACTGTAGTGCACTTGCCTCCCATGTTTTCGAACACTATGAATCTTTTAAATTAGTGGTCATATAATCACAAAGCTCTATACTATACAGTCCATAATGTACAATGAGTAATATAAAAAGCAGCCATTTTACAAAGGACATTTGCATATGAAGTCACATGAAGTCTCGACAGTAATGCCATTCTCAGCTCAAAGAGTGAGTATTCACAGCCTATTTAAATCTCCTGGAGCTGACTGAATTTCAAGCACAGCACAGCTAATTCCTTCAGGAAGCAAACAGGGCTGGTTGGAATGAGAGATCAGAGAAGAATGTGCTAATGTATCTTTACAAAGTAGAACATGCCTACCAAATACATCTGTCTACATACTAACTACAGTCAAAATGATGGAGGAAAATGTTTCTGCAGGTGACAAAGGTGATAAAGAGATCTGAACCACACAAAATAAGAGGCAAGTCACCTATTATATGAATACATATTTCAAATAGACAAAGTTATTAAACTGTACCTGCAAACAGCAGTGTGGAGACCAACAGGACAAGCATTTTCAGTCTGAGAGAGATCTGTGTGGCTTCCTCTGTGGAGATAGGGCTTTGTGTGTGTGTGTGTGTGTGCGTATATGTGCCTGTGTGTGTGTGTGCGTATGTGTGTGTGTGTGTGCGCGCGTGTGTGTGTGTGCGTGTGTGTGGCGGGGCCACCAACTTCACACAGGAAGTGTATTAAAGTTACAGCCGACAGAGGTTGTAATAAATGCTTATAGCACTCACAAAGAAATGTGTACAATTAGGTCCAAATTATTGGCATCATTGTTAAAGATGCACAAAAAGACCAGAAAACAAATGATTCCTGAGATATATTTAGGAAGAAAATATTGTATTTTTTATGCAATGCAATCAAACACAATTAGAAATATATTTTTTACTAATACAGTAGTACCCCTTATACAATTTACTAATAGTGCCCCCTATAGTGCATGTTATACTTCATTTTGTAGCTCTGATCTTCTAGTTAAAAAAAGAAAAATGAAATCTGTGCTGATACACCATTTACTGCGTTGCGTCACATATTGTGGAAGTCTAAACACTCTCAGATACATTACATTACATTACATTATTGGCATTTGGCAGACGCTCTTATCCAGAGCGACGTACAACAAAGTGCATACCCATAACCAGGGATAAGTTCGCTGAAAGACCCTAGAGGGAAGTACAATTTCAACTGCTACCTGTACAACAAAGATAAGGACAAGGCCCAATTTTTTTTTTTTTTTTTTTAACAAAGAAACAAACAACAGAGCAAAAGTGACCAAAGTTCACTATCCAAACACTGCTTATACCTAGCTAACTAAAAATACCGATACACAAAGCAAGTCACAGAGACAACAATTAAGGTTCACAGGGAGGTAGGGAGGGATGGGGAGAGGTGCTGCTTGAAGAGGTGTGTCTTCAGTTTGCGCTTGAAGGTGGGGAGAGATTCTTCAGTTCTGACCTCAACGGGGAGTTTGTTCCACCACCGTGGAGCCAGAACAGACAGTAGTCCTGAGTCATACATTCCTGTGTATTTCTGTGTCAGACAAACATGCTGGGGGTAGAGAGAAGATAAGGAGAACTGAAGATAAGAGAAACTTGAAGCCTGTCACTGTAACATCAGTTCGCTTATATGAATAACTATGGCCTGAGCAAGTTCAAGCTATGACCACACCAGAATGACCACACATGGTTTCCAGGAAACATGCATTGTCAGTAACATCATGTAGTGCACGATTAGTGCAACAAAGAAGGAGACGTAAACCATCTGAGCAGCAGAGAAAGTCAACTATTTATTTTTTATGGGGCTGAATGGGAGACATAAAAATAATGGTAGACAAGATTTGAAGTCAATATCAGATTATAACTGTGAACTGGAAAGGATTTTTGGAGAAGTTTTCATCAAGTGTGGAGTGAACACCCAGTCCATCTGGCTCAGACTGAGGCAGTTTATCTACCACAACATACACACATATTAAACCCTATCTTGACATCAGAAGCCATTACATTACATTATATTATTGGCATTTGGCAGACGTACAATTGATTAGATTAAGCAGGAGACAATCCTCCCCAGGAGCAATGCAGGGTTAAGGGCCTTGCTCAAGGGCCCAACGGCTGTGCGGATCTTATTGTGGCTACACCGGGATTAGAACCACCGACTGCGTGTCCCAGTCATGTACCTTAACCACTATGCAACAGGCCGCCGTTCACAATGCACCCAGACGGGCCCTGCACTGAAGATTTCGGATTTATGATCCATACGGGTTTCCTACCAGAAAGGCCTACACCAACACCTCATAAGCCTTGTTCTTTGACGTAAGCCAAAGAAATGCCCATGTATGGATTTTCAGATCAAACAACAATTTCTCTATGGGAAAAAAATTAATGGGATTTCTTACATGACATAAGATCTCTCTCTCTCTCTCTCTCTCTCTCTCTCTCTCTCTCTCAGACTGAAAATGCTTGTCCTGTTGGTCTCCACACTGCTGTTTGCAGGTACAGTGTAATAACTGCATTTATTTTAAATATGTATTTATATAATTGGTGATGTATTTCGTGTGATTTAGATCTCTTTATCACTGATGTCACGTGCAGTAACTGCATGGCACAAATAATTTACTTGTAGATGTCGTAGTGTAATTAGAAAAACAACAGACCCAACTTTCATGACATGCACATTGCTTGTTCTGAGTAATTGACTCATTCATTGAAAGGGGTATGTTCAAGGAGTTTAATTCGAGAATTCATTAATTCTGTGAAAAAACTGGTGTCAATAATTGTCACAGGACAAAAGGAAGCAAATGTTTCATTATAGGATGCTCAGCTAAAATGATCTCAAATGTTTTAAAATGGCAACAAAACCCCGAAACATGCAGAAGAAAGCGAGCAACTACAGTTAAAACGGATCAAAGAATAATCAGAATGGAAAAGATTCAGCAATTTATCAGCTCCAGAAAGATCAAAGATGATCTACAATTACCTGTAAGTACTGTTACAGTCAGAAGACGTTTGATAGAAGCTAAGCTATCAGCAAGAAGCCCCAGTAAAGCACCATTGTTGAAAAAGTGAAATGTGCAGAATCGGTTAAAATTTGCCAAGGAACATCGATTGGCCCAAAGAGAAATGGCGTAAGAAATGACATAACATTCTGTGAACAGATGAGAGTAAAATTGTTATTTGCGGGTCTAGTGGTCAGACGACTCCCGGGTACTGAATTCAAGCCACAGTACACTGTGAAGACAGTGAAGCATGGTGGCGCAAAAATCATGGTATGGGGATGTTTTTTATACTACGGTGTTGGGTTCGTATTCCAAGGATCATGGATCAGTTTGAATACATTGAGGAAGCGAGGAGCATCTTGGTTCCGCTGAAAAAGATTGAGGTAATGGAGTGGCCAGCTCAATATCACAACCAGAAGCCAGAACTTGGTTGACTCGATGCAACACAGACGTGCAGCAGTCATCAAAAACAATGATTATGCAACTAAATATTAGTTCAGTAATTTAAAGTGAAGTTAAATCTAAATGGTAAATGGTTGGAATTTATATCGCGACTTTATCCAAAGCGCTGTACAATTGATGCTTCTCATTCACCCATTCATACACACACTCACACACACACCAACGGCGATTGGCTGCCATGCAGGGCACCGACCAGTTCGTCAGGAGCATTTGGGGGTTAGTTGTCTTGCTCAGGGACACTTCGACACACCCAGGGTGGGATCGAACCGGCAACCCTCCAACTGCCAGACGACTGCTCTTACTGCCTGAGACATGTCGCCCATCTAGAAAGAAAATCTAGAAAGATTTTTTCAGTTTATACAGTAATGTTTCAGTTTAAAGAGAAAAATGTTGACACTGACATGTTTTTGAACAGATTAATATAACTTTTCTTTGCTTCCTGTAAAATAATAATGCAGCCTTGATAACATTTGTTAATGCTTTGATTTGGAATTGAATGTGTAATCTTTCCACTGCACTGGAAATATGGAACTAAAAGTTACAGTAGCTGTGTACTGTGCTTGGTGCCCTGTTGAACATACGGGACATTCTGAAATTCAGTCAGCTCCAGGAGATTTAAATGGGCTGTAAATACTCACTCTTTGAGCTGAGAATGGCATTACTCTCTAGACTTCATGTGACTTCATTTGCAAATGCGTGCATTGAGATGAAAACATCTGAAATAGATCCACAGAGCTGAGTTTGTTTTAAAATTGAATGCCGTTTTACATTAAAAGCTGTAATATGCTGATGTGCAATAGTAGCTTGTAATTTTGATGAAAAGTATTGTAGTGAGCGGCGCAGTTGATGGAGACTGAGACAGACTTGGCATTTCTTGAATCACTCCAGCGGAGCTTCGTTTTATTGCTCTCGCCTTTAGAAAGGCGGTTGGGGCAGCTTCATCGCTTAACATCGTAATGCAGTAACAAACAGTACTAACAGAGTGCAGCGCTGGATCTGTGAGAACGTATAGCACAAGCTAGGCTCTGATTGGGGCAACAAATGATTTATATTTCATATTTCATTTGATTTCGATTTGTTTGGATTCATTTGAGAGTTCATAAAAGCTCACAGACATGAAAAACATACTGTAACAGCAAAAAAACATTGTAAGGAAAACTGTTAAGATCAAATAATGGCTAACAATTACTACAATTAATCACTGCAAAGCTTGCACAAACCAATAATCAGAATCTGTGTCGGCATTTCCCTCCCAGCGGTGGGTTAAAAGATGGACTGTACGGCATTGCAAGGACTACTTACTGTATTTTATATATTTTCACAAATTTTTACAAACCAGATAATGCGGCAGGGTGAGAGTTCTCATTTACTCAATTTTAATACAAATCTAATGTAATCTAATCTAATCTAACACACAGACAGATACCAAATATCAGATTCACCCTCCCTCCTCAGTCCTCATTTCTCTGAAAAAAACAACAGAAACAAAGAACTTTAAACAAAGAACTGCATTCAAAATTCATACTAAGCAATACAATCTGCAGCAGTGTGGCTTTTTAGACCTCTTTTAACAAGGTGAGAGTGTGCTGCTCAGTAGTGTGCAGTAGTATGTGTGACCGAGTGTGTGAGTGTGTGAGTGTGTGGTAGAGTGTGTGAGTGTGTGACAGAGTGTGTGAGTGTGTGAGTGTGCGATCGAGTGTGTGAGTGTGTGAGTGTGCAACAGAGTGTGTGAGTGTGTGAGTGTGTGACAGAGTGTGTGAGTGTGTGAGTGTGTGAGTGTGTGGTAGAGTGTGTGAGTGTGTGACAGAGTGTGTGAGTGTGTGAGTGTGCGACCGAGTGTGTGAGTGTGTGAGTGTGTGAGTGTGCAACAGAGTGTGTGAGTGTGTGAGTGTGTGAGTGTGTGAGTGAGGTAGAGTGTGTGAGTGTGTGAGTGTGTGAGTGAGGTAGAGTGTGTGAGTGTGTGACAGAGCGTGTGAGCGTGCGACCGAGTGTGTGAGCGTGCAACAGAGTGTGTGAGTGTGTGAGTGTGTGACAGAGTGTGTGAGTGTGTGGTAGAGTGTGTGAGTGTGTGAGTGTGTGAGCGTGCGACCGAGTGTGTGAGCGTGCAACAGAGTGTGTGAGTGTGTGAGTGTGTGACAGAGTGTGTGAGTGTGTGGTAGAGTGTGTGAGTGTGTGAGCGTGCGACAGAGCGTGCGACAGAGTGTGTGAGTGTGTGACAGAGTGTGTGAGTGTGTGGTAGAATGTGTGTGGTAGAGTGTGAGTGTGCAACAGAGTGTGTGAGTGCATGGTAGGGTGTGTGTGTGTGTGGTGCAGTGGAGAGTGTGAGTGCATGGTAGGGTGTGTGTGGTAGAATGTGTTGTATTGTGAGCGTGTGAGTGTTTTTGGACCTGTTTTTAAAGAGGGTACAGAGTGTGTCAGATTGAAGCTCACTGCTGATGAGAAATATAAACACAGTGACCATGACTGACCTGCAGCACCTCTCTCTGACATTAACTGCGATGACAGCCGAAACCATGGCAACCAGACCCGTGGAGAACAGCACTGACTTTAGTGCACACGGTGAGAGGCCAGGAGATGGTGCTACAGGAAATAAACATTACACAGGACCCCACAGAGACAACTACTGTCACACACAAACACACGCACTTACACAAAATTATTTTGACGCAATACAGTAAATGGCGTATCTTTTCACACATCTAATTATTATTTTTATTTTTTTGGAAGTGAAATCAGAAGAACGGAGCTACGAAATCACTTGTCAGGATATGCCAATCCATTTTGGAGGATATAGCTTTTTAAAATATGTGTGTCTGACATGAGAGGTTTTGTGAAATCAGCCTTCAAAGTTTGAGTGGTTGTCACGGTTTCCCAACTAGAAGTGCCCTCGATGTAAAAGCTGGCCCCTCAGCCACTGCTTTGGAGGGTCTGGAGACATTGGGGGTCTGTGGGTGTCAACCAGCTTTAGGCAGCGTTTTTGAATAATTATAAGCTTTATTCATATAGCACCTTTATATAGTCGAAATAAATGTTTGGTTTGATCCCATTTAAATTAGTAGAGATAGAGTCCATGTTTTATGGCACACAAATGCACACGTCCTTCACTATTATGAACTGCAATTTTCATTCTAGGATATACGGATTTAACATAAATATGCAGAGAACGGACCAAGTGCTAGGAGTGCATTATTTCATTATTTCATCAAATAATTTCTGCTGAGTACATGCTAATCACAGACTATGCTAATCAGAGAGTAATTGCTGACTGACCGCGAGGTTGGCAGGACTTGACTGTCACACTGCTGCTTTGGGAGCTGACGGGGTTCTTGGCTGTACAGGTGTAGATCTCTTCTGCCAGGGTGGGGGACACAGTCAGGGTAGTTTTGTTCTCTGTTCCGGGAATGTTGCCTCCATTTGTGGACCAGAACAGTGCCACCTGGTGGCTTCCAAACACACTGCAACTCAGGGTCACATTACAGCTGCCTGTGCTGTCATTGACCTGGGTGGTTATCTGCACTGAGTCAATCATCTCTGTGGAGAAAGGAAGCACCAGCATCAAATTAATATTACAATAAACAGACACAAACTGAAACACACCACTTCATTACAGTTCGGAGATCTACAGACACACACATTGAGACACACCACTACATTACAGATCAGACATCTACAGACACATACTGAAACACACTGTTTCATTACAGTTCAGAGATCTACAGACACACACATTGAGACACACCACTTCATTACAGGTCAGAGATCTACAGACACAAACACTGAGGCGCTCACCATAAACTTGGAGTGTATATGCCGCTGGCTTCAGGGACCCGGATGACACTAAACCGCTAAAGAAATATTTCCCGGAATCCTCTTCTCTCAGATTGCTGATGTTTAGAGCCCCAGTGTCATTATTCATGATCAATCTTCCTGTGAAGTTTGAGTGTATGCTCTTGATTTCAAATGGTGAGTTTTCTGATTCTCTCACTAATGTGATGACATAATCCCTGTTCTTTTTCCACTCCATTATTCCATCAGTTTTGAGTAGTCCTTCCTCCTCCGTGGGAAGCAAAATGGACTTTCCAACGACTCCATTCAACTGCAGTGAATCTCCGCAGACTGTGAGCGAATACAACAGCAACACAACTGTTACTAGAACACAGTTACCAACACAACACATCCATCGTTACAAAACTTAAAACACAACTTCAAATTATGAGTTTTCTGATTTTCTCACTAATGTGATGATATCATCGCTGTTCTTTTTCCAATTCATGTAACCAATTCCTTTGAGTAGTCGCTTCTCCGTGGGAAGCAAAATGGACTTTCCAACGACACCATTTAACTGCAGTGAATCTCCGCAGGCATTAAACACCTGCAGCACTGTGAGCGAATACAACAGCAACACAACTGTTACTAGAACACAGTTACCAACACAACACATCCATCGTTACAAAACTTAAAACACAACTACTAAATCAGACCAGGGCTCAAATAGTATTTGTTTTGGATTCAAATGCTTTTCTGAATTTGACTAAGCTTGCCTGGTGTATTGGAACTAATGAAATTATCCCAAAAGTTTAAACCTCACCCATCTGGTCTTCCTTGCAGGCTCAAATACACCATGCAAGATCAATAGAGCACAAAAAGTATTTGAATCCAAAATAATTACAGTTTGAACCCAGGTCTATTATTAATACACAACAATACTACAACAATACTTCCACTGTACAACTTATGACAAGAGAAATACTACTCAAGTATGACTACTTGATAATCATTTCTACAACTGTTACATTGCAACACAGCTTCTACTGCAACATGATTATTAATAAACAACTATTACAACATGACTTCTAATTTTACTGCAATATATCACACAGGCATTACTAACTAAAAAACTGACATGACATGACTGGTATATGTGAGGGTGGCATGGATGGTGCAGTGGGTAGCACTGCTGCCTCACAGCAAGGAGGTCCTGGGCTCAAATCCCGGTCAGCTGGGGCCTCTCTGTGTGGAGTTTGCATGTTCTCCCCGTGTTTGTGTGGGTTTCCTCCGGGTTCTCCGGTTTCCTCCCACAGTCCAAAGACATGCAGGTTCGGCTGATTGGAGAGTCTAAATTGCCCATAGGTTTGAGTGTGTGTGTGAGTGAATGGTGTGTGTGCCCTGCAATGGACTGGTGACCTGTCTAAGGGGTATTCCTGCCTTTTGCCCAATGTATGCTGGGATAGGCTCCAGCCCCCCTGTGGATAAGCGGGTTAAGATAATGGAAGGATGGATGGTACATGTGAATATAACTATTATTACCATACAATCACAACCCCACAGCTATAACTACACTTCTCTTAATAGAACGCAAGTTCCAGTGTACAACTCTTCCTGTACAATGCAGAACTAACATATCACAAAATGTTGTATTTTGTATTGTTTTATAAAATTTTGTATTGTTTTCTCAGTAAATTATAGTCAGATGATTTGTCTGATGTTATCTTGTCTTTTTTCATGGTTTGTTTTTTCTTATTATTATTTAAAGAATAATAATAATAATCCCACTATTTCAGAAAAAAACTCTGGAAAGAAATGCATTTGTCTCTAATCTCTGTCAGGTGATTAACTTCAAGCAAAGATTAAACCATCAAGGTGCTTCCAAGCCAATCTGTTGTAGAAATGTTGTCGAAAAGGAACAGATCAGGAATAAGGTATGTAATTCTTCAGTCACCATATGTCCCCTTGAGTGCAATCAGAGCAATTAAAGCATTAAGAAGATGGCAGGTGCATCATAGCAGTGAGGTAAAGGATGTAAGGGTCATTTTCTTAATTGATTCTTAATTGACAATATGTGTTAACATAAAGACAATCACATGATTACAAATAACCTTTTAGTGATAATCCTTATTACTATTTTTGAATTAAGTGCTTACTATGAGTCTTTCTCTGTCTCTCTCCAGCAGACAGACAGCCTTTGACCTTAATGTCTCTGCTTCTCAGCTAGCACATTCTAGTCTTACAGCAAGGTCAACAAGGGGTATTCAGAAGACAAAATACTGATAAATGTTCGTGGCCAGCTTCATGTCTTTTTGTTTTGGTAAAGCCCCCCCTTCTGGAAAAGTGTGTATAAGAGTCTTACTGTGTCTGATGCAAATCAGAAAGCCGGTAAGCTTTCTCACTTTCTGTCATTTCTTTGCAAATAAAGTTAAACTCAAGTATAGCTATCGTTGTTTTTACTGGGATCTGTTTCATCAGACGATGCTCACCTGTGAAATGTTAAAAAGGGCATTTTTCCCTAGCAAGGACCACTGTACCATGAAAGATATTTCATTATTAATTTTCACCAATGTTTTGGGCAAAACAACCTTTCGTCTGTTTGCCAAAAGTAACAAAGCAAAATGCAGGTTCCATCAAACATAAAACATTTACCTGCCACAACAGGTAAGGTAACATGGCACATAGTAGGGCCAGTCACGTGCAAGAAACCGGCAACGAGCAAACAATTAAATTAAACAAGCCAATGTGAAATCCTCATGAAGGCCTTTCAGCATGGAAGCCCCCCATATGGCAACCTGATAGCCTCAATGCCCATATACTTTAATTCACTTAAATGATGTTTGCAATGTCCAGACAAACAAACAAACGAAACCAAAATAGTTAATCTCATAGAACATGTAGGATCCCTGAAACGGGAGAAACGCTGTGGAGTGTAGTGTAGGAACTGGGCTTGTAACCTTTTAACCGCACAATTTTCCAGCAACAGACTTATCCAGAGCAACGTACAGTTCTTTGGACTAAGCAGAAGACAATCCTCCCCTGGAGCAATGCAGGGTTAAGGGTCTTATTGTGGCTACACCGGGATTCGAACATCTGACCTTGCGTGTCCCAGTCATTTACCTTAACCACTACGCCGCTACAGGCCGCTACCAAAAGAAGCAGATGTGTTTGAATATCTTAAAACTGCTTGTGAAGAGCGCAATGCAAAGGAGAAGAATTAGAAAACGAGACAGGCTTACTGTGTGATGGCTATGTTCCAAACAATTAAGTATCTGAAAGATAAAGTTATGGAAATCCCTAAATTGCGATGTGACATTGAATATTCGGAGATCAAACTGAAGGGAAATTCTAGAGGCCTCTGTTGCAGAATGCCTGGTGCGTGCCACAGCACAACTAGCATTTAGAAAAGACATTTGTCAGTTGAGGGGAAAAACTGAGTAGCACGACTTCAGGATTAATTAAAGCGCAGGGACAGCTACGCGAGGCGCAGATCGCATATGAGGAGTTATGGAATGTCTCTGGTGAATATAAGGATAGGGGCATTGTACAAAAGTTAAGGTTGTTGAAGGAAAAAATAGCAAAGCAAAAATGAACTAACACTGTAATGCAACGGCGAGTGGCAGCGCTTGGTTTCGGGACATTAGACCAGCAGAGTCAGAATACAGTCCTGAAGATGATGAATGGCAGATCAGATGGGCAAATGCGACAGATCCTTGGGTAGGCGTGGATGTTGAAGGAAGTAATGATGACCAGACAGGATGTAGTGCATCCATTGCTCATTCACTTCGTTCTCATTTCCGAAGGGCGGTTTCCATTGAGGGGAGATCACCAAACGCAAGTAAATCGGTCAAAAAAACTGGCACCAATAAGTACACGCAGAGTTTGTACAAGTGGAACAAATAATCCCGTTAATGGGACTGTCATTTACGAATATGAGGACCAGCAGGTTGATCGCGATCTTACACTGACTGGGTTGACTACTTATCAGCAACAACTTCCCACGTGGGATGGAGTTAGCGACCCGACTGCTGTTGTTGACAAAGTGCAAGCGCTACAGCAAATACACTCAGTTTACTGACAAGGACTGCAAATGATTACAATCTGGGCTGCCTACATCGGCCATTATCCCAGTAGAATTTGTACAGGGCCATGGAAACCCTGTTGCTTTCCCCAATCATGACATACGATTACGACTAATGAACGAGGCTATGCTCGTTATAGCTGTTATAGCTGACATGAATAAAATTCTTGAGTTTGTTCACAAGGAGGGGCGGCATCCCACAGATTTTCTTAGAACATTTGTAGGAGTCTATAATCGTAACAGAGGTGGAGGGGCCAGAGCACTATTGACAGGTGATGACCCGATTTTCTGGAGTTTGGTCATTCATAAATACAAAGGCTGTGTTTCCCCTACCTGCCAGCATTTATTATTACAATTTAATAGGGAATTGAGTGCACAGCCAATCAGACAGGCAGAGAGATCCAGGACTGTTTATCTGCATGGAATGAGTCTCAACTCAGTTCATCCCCCAAACAGAGCTCCAGGAAAAGGATTGCCGTACTACCATCTAATCAGGGCCAGGCCAAATTTAATTGTTTTAACTGTGGAAAAGCAGGCCACATTCAGAGTGAGTGTAGGAGCCCCCGTGTGTGCACCAATGACAGTATTGTTGACAGTGCTGGTCAAAAGGAGGGGGGAAGGAAGGAAAAGGGCCAAAACGGCTGGGTGCACAGCAGCCTCAGTCAGAACAGCCAGAGACTGAAGGCACTCACACGTCACACCTACTGTCTGTGGTTAAGGCCATGGGGCCAGAGACTGAAGGCACTCACATGTCAGACCTACTGTCTGCGGTTAAGGCCAGGGGGCCAGAGACTAAAGGCACTCACATGTCAGACCTACTGTCTGTGGTTAAGGCCATGAGGCCAGAGACTGAAGGCACTCACATGTCACACCTACTTTCTGTGGTTAAGGCTATGGGGCCAGAGACTGAAGGCACTCACATGTCAGACCTACTGTCTGTGGTTAAGGCTATAGGTCCAGAGACTAAAGGCACTCACATGTCAGACCTACTGTCTGCGGTGAAGGCTATAGGGCCAGAGACTGAAGGCACTCACATGTCAGACCTACTGTCTGCGGTTAAGGCTATGGGGCCAGAGACTGAAGGCACTCACATGTCACACCTACTTTCTGTGGTTAAGGCTATAGGGCCAGAGACTGAAGGCACTCACATGTCACACCTACTGTCTGTGGTTAAGGCCATGGGGCCAGAGACTGAAGGCACTCACATGTCCGACCTACTATCTGCGGTTAAGGCTATGGGGCCAGAGACTGAAGGCACTCACACGTCACCCCTACTGTCTGCGGTTAAGGCCATGGGGCCAGAGACTAAAGGCACTCACACGTCACCCCTACTGTCTGTGGTTAAGGCTATGGGGCCAGAGACTAAAGGCACTCACATGTCAGACCTACTGTCTGTGGTTAAGGCTATAGGGCCAGAGACTGAAGGCACTCACATGTCAGACCTACTGTCTGCGGTTAAGGCCATGGGGAGGCTGCTACTACAGCTAGTGTCTTGTGGGTACAGGTAAATGGCAAATGGCAGGCAATTATATAGCGCCTTTATCCAATGCACTGTACAATTGATGCTTCTCCATTCACCCATTCATACACACACTCACACACCAACGGCGATTGGCTGCCATGCAAGGCACCAACCAGCTCGTCAGGAGTATTTGGGGGTTATGTGTCTTGCTCAGGAACACTTCGAGCACACACACACAGCCTGGGTGGGGGATCGAACCGGCAACCCTCCGACTGCCAGACGACTGCTCTTACTGCCTGAGCCATTGTAGGGAAAAATTCACAGAACAAAAGATCTCCCTCCTAAAAGCATGATAAACAATCACAAGTCGAAATCAGACTCCACCTTAGTGAGCAGGCTGGTTCCTCCAAAGCACTCGATGATGTATGCTAAAAGTGTATCAATATATCCGTATTAAAGTATGATATGTACCCTGTATAGTTTCAAACCAATTAATGCTAAATTATGCTAGAATTACACAGCAGCCAGCTGGGGGGGAGGCGTCTGTCAACTGTCAAGGACACGGGCAGAGCGAGATATGACTGTACAGCTGATTTCTCCGGGACTCTCAATGTTTTTTGCCAGAAGTGTATCTATATGCAAGTGACTTATAATCACTATATCCCATGTACGCTGCTTGTTATTAAATCAAATGAACCTAGAACATTAATTATAGCTGAGCTTATGAAAACGCAAGAAACCACAGTGAAAACTGTTGAAATGAGAGCAAAGAATGCAACGTACATTTACTCCCTTAGAAGAGAATAATTAATCAAATGTTTAGTATGTCTGTATATTTTCAGTGATTACGGCAGCTTAGATCGTCTTATAAAAGCGAAAGATACAGAGTGACGTGTATGGATGACAGTCGGGGTTCAGTTCTGGAGAACTGATCTGGCTTTATGCACGTGTGCTAATAAAGTCTGATTTTCCTGAAGAACTTGCTGCCGTGGTGTCGTTTTTGAAATGATAAATGATGAAATGATACTCATCCCTGCTAATACCACTCCTCATCTGGATCTCTCCATTTCCCTCAGGGATACCACACTCACGCCATCACCCAGTCCAAGAAACCTCGGCGTGGTGATGGACAGCAGACTGTCCCTTTCCGAGAACATTGCGGCGGCGCTAGTTTGCATTAGTAATTAGCAGTTTATATAGGCGTGCTCAGAGCGATGCTCCGTCCCATTTTGGAATGGTATGTTGTGTCAGCACCCCATTACGGTCTGCTCTCTCCCCTTCAGAACACGCTTCCAGCGACGTGGCCCTCCACGACGACGAAACCCAACCTACCTCTGCTACCCCTCACTGACCCCCTGTGACAACTTCACAGTTGCAGGGGGGCTATGGAACTGTCAGTCTGCCACACGGAAGGCTGACTTCATTACTGGTTATGCCTCCCTCCTGTCCCTACAGTTCCAGTCCCTCTCATCCTCCTTCTCATTCTCACACACCCCCCGGCCCTCTGACCGTGGAGGTGGTACTGGCTTGCTGATCTCCCCTTCGTGGAAATTCTCTGCCTTTTCCCTCACTGACCTATCCCTATCCAGATTTGAATGCCACGCTGTCTCAATTACTCACCCTGTTAAACTCTATATTGTCGTTGTTTATCGTCCACCAGGTGCCCTGGGAAGTTTCCTTGATGAGCTTGACACTCTACTCAGCTCATTCCCTGAGGATGGCACCCCACTTATCCTCCTGGGAGATTTCAACATCCACCTGGAAGCCTCCCAGTCTGCTGCCTTCTTACCACTACTTCACTCCTTTGACCTTTCTCTGCAGCACTCTCCCCCAACTCACAAGGCTGGAAATCTTCTTGACCTGATCTTTCTGAGGAACTGCTCCTCTTCTAACCCCACTGTTACCCCTTTACACAAGTTTGATCACCACTTCATTTCCTTCTCCATCCCCCTAGCTGCTCTACCTCCCTCCCCTTCTCTCACCCCCACTGTTTCTGTCCGATGTAATCTCCGCTCTCTATCACCCTCCTCCCTTGCCCCCAGAGTCACTGCTTCCCTCCCTCCTCTTGAATCCTTCTCCAAACTACCCACTGATTCCCCATCTTCCGTGCTGCTTTCCTCTCTCTCCTCAGCCCTTGACTCTCTCTGTCCTCTTGTCTCCCGGCCTGCTCGATCCTCCCCTCCCAGCCAATGGGTTTCTGACCTTCTACGTTCCTCCAGGCCAAGCCTACGTGCAGCCGAGAGGAAGTGGAGGAAATCAAAAGACCCGTCGGACCTGTCTTCCTACCAGTCTCTCCTGGCGGAGTTCTCCTCCGCTGTCACCACTGCCAAAAGAAATGACTACCAAACAAAAATCCAGAACTCCACTTCTAACCCTCGTCAACTGTTCTCCATTTTCTCCTCTCTCCTCAGCACACCTCCCCCACCATCTCAGTCCTCGCTCACTGCTGATGACTTTGCGGTATTTTTTGACGAGAAGGTTGCAGATATCCGCAGCACCTTCGCGATCACCACCACTTCTATGCCTGCCTCCATTTCTGTGTCTGCCCCCTGTTTCTCCTCTTTCTGTCCCCTTACAGATGCTGATGTGTCTCACCTCCTGCTCTCCCACCGCCCTACTACTTGTGCCCTGGACCCCATCCCCTCAAACCTCTTTCAGGCAACCCCTCCTGCATTCAAAACTACCGTCCGGTATCTCTCCTTCCTTTTCTATCCAAATCCATTGAACGAGCCGCCTCCAACCAACTCTCTTCCTTCCTCTCTCAGAATAACCTGCTGGACCCCCACCAGTCCGGCTTCAGACCTGGCCACTCGACGGAGACTGCACTCCTCTCTGTCAATGAGTCCCTTCAGGCTGCACAAGCAACCTCTCTCTCCTCTGTCCTGATCCTTCTTGACCTCTCTGCGGCGTTCGACACGGTCAACCACTCCATCCTCTTAGCCTCCCTGGCATCTACAGGGATCTGTGGCACAGCCTTAGAGTGGATCCAATCTTATCTCTCTGGCTGGTCCTCCCTCGCCCCCTTGTTACAGGAGTCCCCAAGGGCTCAGTCCTCGGACCCCTCCTCTTCTCCATCTACACAAGATCCCTTGGCCCCATTATCTCTGCTCATGGCATCTCCTATCATTGTTATGCCGATGACACCCAACTCTTTCTCTCCTTCCCCCCATCAGACACACAGGTCTCTACCCGTATCTCCACCTGCCTGAGAGACATCCAGAGCTGGATGGGCAACCACCATCTAAAGCTCAACCCAGATAAGACGGAGGTGATCTTCATCCCTGCTTTAACCTCTCCCTTCTCTGATTTCTCCATCTCACTAGGGGATACCACAGTGACCTCATCCCCTAGTGCAAGAAACCTTGGAGTGGTGATGGACAACAGGCTATCCTTCTCCAAGAACATCACTACGGTGACCCGGGCGTGCAGGTTCTTCCTGTACAACATCCGGAGAATCCGACCCTTTCTCACCACCTACTCCACTCAGCTCCTTGTTCAAGCAATGGTCCTGTCCCGTCTGGACTATTGCAATTCTCTGCTGGCTGGCCTTCCAGCATCTGCCATCAGACCCCTACAACTCATCCAGAACGCTGCAGCCCGTGTGGTATTCAATGTTCCCAGACATTCACATGTCACCCCCCTGCTCAGCAACCTCCACTGGCTGCCTGTTATGGCTCGCATCAAATTAAAAACTTTGGTGCTCGCATACCAGGCAGTTAAAGGATCAGCCCCTGTGTATATTCAATCCCTTATCAAGACCTATACACCAACAAGACCCCTCCGTTCTGCCACTTCGTGCCGTCTGGCGCCTCCCCCTCGCCACACCTGCACTTCAGGCTCACGACTGCTGTCTGTCCTGGTCCCACGGTGGTGGAATGACCTCCCGGTGGATGTCAGAACGGCAGAGTCTCTGACCTCCTTCAAGCGCAGACTGAAGACCCATCTCTTCAGACTACACTTTTCCCTCCCCAACTCACAATCACTGTGATTAGCCTTAGACCGTAATGGCACTTATGTATAGATATCATTACTTGTATAGGTATTGTTGTTTTTATTGGCTGTTGTTGTATTCTAGCTGTCAACAGTGGTATGCTAGTTTGAATGTTGATTGTACTCTTCAAGGGTTCTGAATTTCTGTATGTTTACACTAGGACTCGGAACTGTACTGTCCTCTCAGGTCTACTTTTGCACTTGTTCTTGTGATTGATTTGCACTTTGTTGTACGTCGCTCTGGATAAGAGCGTCTGCTAAATGCCAAGTAATGTAATGTAATGTAATGTAATGTAATGTAATGTACCTTTAAAAAAATTAAATTAAATAAATAATAAAATAATAATAATAATTGGCTGGGACGCAAATGAGCTTTGACATCAGTGTCAATATGAATACAATTATTAAAACTGCATAAGACTATACATTCACACTTGGTCTTTCTCTCCCCTACAGAACTAATCAGGATGAGGACAGTGCTCTTGGTTCTATGGACCAGACTAGTTGGCGCCTGGTTGCACTACTACATGGAAGGTTCCTGTCGTATTCACAAACCACACACAATGTATCAAGCAAGGATAATATGCCCAGCTGCAGTTGGATTCACTGATTGGACTTCGGACATGGTGGAAAGATGGTGAAGCATCACAACAGAGGGCACATGGAAGAATTGCTTCGCAAAATAGAGCATTTGGTGTTACAGTAAAAGCATGTTAATGGTCATATAATAATAACATAAGACTTGGGTTTTAGGGAAAGGATAACCAGGGGAGATGGGTCATGAAGTGTTAATCAATAAGTTACCCTGGTCTAACAATGATGCATCCAAATTCATATGATTAAAACAATACGAAGGTTCATGTAAAAATAGGCAATGTCACCCTCTGAAGGAACGGGAAGAATCAAGCCATTGGACTGGCACAGAGTGGGGTAATGCTACCCTCTGGGCCCACAATTGTACATTGTATGGTTGAATATATTTAACTAATTCTACATTATTTTCTAGGTTTGACTCCTGGTTGGCTCGCCAATAATGTGAAATTTTTGTTAAATATATTCATCTGTGCGATTGTCAGTAGAACAATAAATGCAGGTATGTCTTTGTTTCAAATTTGAAAGTTTAATATAGTAGAGGAACTAGTGGTTCTGTTCCCCAAGTACAGATCAACAAGAACTAGCAGATGAGGGAGAATGTCAACACTTATACCCTGTCCCTCAGTGGAGAACAAATGGCCATTGTCATACATTGAAACACATCACAGGAGTGGGGAGGGGGGTGAATAGATCTGGTGAGGGGGTAAAGTGATTCGGTCTGGTGGGGAGGTACACTACAAATCTTTTAAATTAGTGGTCATATAATCACAAAGCTCTATACTATACAGTCCATGATGCACAATGAGTCATATAAAAAGCAGACATTTGCATATGAAGTTACATGACGTCTCGACAGTAATGCCATTCTCAGCTCAAAGAGTGAGTATTTACAGCCTATTTAAATCTACCGGAGCTGACTGAATTTGAGAATGTCCCGTATGTTCAACAGGGCATCAAGCACAGCACAGCACAGCTAATTCCTTCAGGAAGCAAACAGGACTGGTTGGAATGAGAGATCAGAGAAGAATGTGCTAATGTACCTTTACAAAGTAGAACATGTCTTCCAAATACATCTGTCTGTATACTAACTACAGTCAAAATGATGGAGGAAAATGTTACTGCAGATGACAAAGGTGATAAAGAGATTTGAACCACACAAAATAAGAGGCAAGTCACCTATTATATGAATACATATTTCAAATAGACGTAGTTATTAAACTGTACCTGCAAACAGCAGTGTGGGCACCAACAGGACAAGCATTTTCAATCCAAGAGAGATCTGTGTGGCTTCCTCTATGGAGATAGGGCTTATTATGTGTGTGTGTGTGTACGCGTATGTGTGCCTGTGTGTGTTTACACAAGAAGTGCCCCATATTTCCACATATTTCCCCATATTACTAATAGTGCCCCATATTGCGAACTCTGCCATTTGCTCTAAAAAAACAGAAGTGGAACCCAGAAACAAACATTGAAACAAACGGAAACTTCTCTATTTCTAATTTCTAATTTCTTACTGAATGCCTCTCGAGATGAAAAGCAATTCAGTCTTAAAAACTCTCTATCTGTCTGTCTGTCTGTCTGTCTACTTTAGTACCTCTATACCAGCCACTCCTTTGATATCTTGGCTGTGTGCTTAGGGTCGTTGTCCCGCTGAAAGATGAACCGTCGCCCCAGTCTGAGGTCAAGAGCGCTCTGGGGCAGGTTTTCATCCAGGATGTCTCTGTACATTGCTGCATTCATCTTTCCCTCAATCCTGACTAGTCTCCCAGTTCCTGCCACTGAAAAACATCCCCACAGCATGAAGCTGCCACCACCATGCTTCACTGTAGGGATGGTATTGGCCAGGTGATGAGCGGTGCCTGGTTTCCTCCAAACATGACGCCTGGCATTCATGCCAAAGAGTTCAATCTTTGTCTCATCAGACCAGAAATTTTGTTTCTCATGGTCTGAGAGTCCTTCAGGTGCCTTTTGGCAAACTCCAGGCGGGCTGCCATGTGCCTTTTACTCAGGAGTGGCTTCCGTCTGGCCACTCTACCATACAGGCCTGATTTGTGGATTGCTGCAGAGATGGTTGTCCTTCTGGAAGTTTCTCCTCTCTCTACAGAGGAATGCTGGAGCTCTGACAGAGTGACCATCGGGTTCTTGGTCACCTCCCTAACTAAGGCCCTTCTCCCCCGACTGCTCAGTTTAGACGGGCGGCCAGCTCGAGGAAGAGTCCTGGTGGTTCCAAACTTCTTCCATTTACGGATGATGGAGGCCACTGTACTCATTGGGACCTTCAAAGCAGCAGAAATTTTTCTGTACCCTTCCCCAGATTTGTGCCTCGAGACAATCCTGTCTCGGCGATCTACAGACAATTCCTTTGACTTCATGCTTGGTTTGTGTTCCGACATGCACTGTCAACTGTGGGACCTTATATAGACAGGTGTGTGCCTTTCCAAATCATGTCCAATCAACTGAATTTACCACAGGTGGACTCCAATTAAGCTGTTGAAACATCTCAAGGTTGATCAGTCAAAACAGGATGCACCTGAGCTCAATTTTGAGCTTCATGGCAAAGGCTGTGAATACTTATGTACATTTTATGTACATGTACATATTTTTTTATTTTTAATAAATTTGCAAAAATCACCAAAACTCACTATGGGGTATTGTGTGTAGAATTTGGAGGAAAAAATGAATTTTATCAATTTTGGAATACGGCTGTAACATAACAAAATGTGGGAAAAGTGAAGCGCTGTGAATACTTTCCGGATGCACTGTAGGTGATGTATTTTGTGTGATCTCTTTATCACCTATGTCACATGCAGTAACATTGGCCTCCATCTTTTTGACTGTAGTTAGTATATAGACAGATTAGTATATAGACAGTATTTGGTAGGCATGTTCTACTTTTTGAAGATACATTAGCACATTTCTGTCTGATCTCTTATGTCAACCAGCCCTGTTTAGTAACAGAAGGAATTAGTGGTGTTCAAAAAATAGCAGTACAACATCAGTAACCTGATGAACCACTGTTATTAGTAGTAGTGATATTTCTGCATGGCACAAATAATTTACTTATAGATGTCATAGTGTAATAGAAAAACAACAGACCCAACTGTCATGACATGCACACTGCTTGTTCTGAGTAATTGACTCATTCATTGAAAGGGGTGTGTTAAAAATAATAGCAGTGTGGAGTTTAATTAGAGAATTCATTAATTCTGTGAAAAAACAGGTGTCATTAATTATCCTTTAGTAAGGAAAAAAGGAAGCAAATCTTTCACACATTATTATAAAATATATTTTCTTCTGAATAGTAAAATAGGCCGTTGCAAACATTGTTTGGAGGAACAACATCATTTGATTAAAAAGTTGATTGGAGAGGGGAAAACATATTAAGAAGTGCAGAAAATTATAGGATGCTCAGCTAAAATTATCTCAAATGCTTTAAAATGGCAACAAAAACCCGAAACATGCAGAAGAAAACAAGCAACTACTGTTAAAACGGATCAAAGAATAGTCAGAATGGCAAATATTCAGCCATTTATCAGCTCCAGAAAGATCAAAGATGATCTACAATTACGTGGAAGTACTGTTACAGTCAGAAGACGTTTGATAGAAGCTAAGCTATCAGCAAGAAACCCCAGTAAAGCACCATTGTTGAAAAAGGGAAATGTGCAGAATTGGTTAAAATTTGCCAAGGAACATTGATTGTTCCAAAGAGAAATGGCGTAACATTCTGTGAACTGATGTCGAGGACCCGGCCCTAGGCCCTCCTGATGAGAGATTGACAGAAGATGGGTTAAGCAGGAATGCATTGTTAACCCCTCGCACACGCCAATGGGGTAGGAGTAAAAGCTCCCGTAAGAGGAAAAGTATATGGTATAAAATAAATGTACAACCGTATATGGATACTGAGGAGTCTGAAGTCAGAGGACTTAGATTCAGGGTTTTAGAAAGCAAGGCTAAAGGCCTGACTGAGGCCATGCGTAGAATGTGTTCTAGCATGACCATGGAAGGGGCTGAACACGCAGAACGGAAAATTGGGGACCCAGGGAGTTTTGCATTCAAGGAGACGATAGATGCGATAACATACTTGGTTGACACGTGTGGGCTGGCTCCTACAGGGGAGGAGCACGAGGCCTGGTTAAAAAAAAACAGGATGAGAAAGACAATGAAAATAATTGGGAAATCAAAGAGCAGGAGGAGATTGAAAAATGTAAAAGAGATAAGGAAAATGGCATGGACGTCAATACCGAAAGAAAATTAAGAGGCTTCACGGGCCTCTCTGAGGATAACACAAATAATTTATCGAATAGATTTAAAGGACTGACTATAGAGGAGTTGAATGATGAATTACACTCAGCTATTAGCTGGATGACCTTTGTAGACCCCTTAAGGCGCCACAAAAAGGAGCACCTGAAGAGGGTGTTGGGATGGTGGCAGGCTTTAACGTCTGGCTTGCATGAAATCAAAGTTTGGAGGAAGTCAAGGAGAGATTATGAAACTGACACAGACACCAGTGATGAATAGGTTCATTAAAAACAACATAAGGGCTAGTGTTTTTCCACTCATATATCAAGATGGGGGAAATTCCCAAACCAGAGGGGCCCATGAAATAAAATATTGGGGACAGTTCTTTTGAGGTATGAGAAAATGACAATTGGAAAAACAGAAATAATTAATATGATCATTAAAAAACAGGTTATATAAAAGATAAATGTCTTCCCGCTTGACATAATGGGGGCATTTCTTATCAAAAAAGGTACACTTTTGTATGCAAAAAAGATATATAAGGGATAAGTTTTTAGACCTTAGAGCAGGATCCCAGAATTTGGCTTCAGAAGATATCTACGAGCTGGTGAAGAAAGATCCACGCAGAACAATTATAACCAAGCTGGAGTGGTAATTATAATCTATATTATTTGTAGAAGTAGGAAAAGTAACATATTATAAGTTTACTTTTATATATCTTTTATTTCTTATTAGGGTACTATATAAAGTAGAAAAATGTAGAGAAATTATCATATTTAGATAAATATAATATTATAGGAATAGTTTCTTTTTAAACGTCAAGAAGGGGGAGCTATAGGATAAGGCTAAGGCCAAAGAGGATGGATATAGGAAGGGTGTACCTTGATTTTTAAACATCGTGGTGGAAAGGTAATTTAGAAAGAGCTAAGAGGGGTATATGTAACTTGCATGTGATTAGCAAACTGCAAAAGATGATATGTACACTGTAATCTGTATAACTCTATTCTTTTGATTGATTATAATAAAGTATATCTTACTATAATCATATGTGATAAAGAGTCTTTAGAGGAATACATTGAATACAGGACATCGATTACCAGATTTGCATCACACCCTTCACTTCGAGACTGGGCTGGAAGTTCAGTAGAACTTACCAGGGCTCCAGGACGTTCGGAGTACTTGAGTTCGTCCCCGAGACACCTCCTCGTGGGGTACTGCTCGTGGGAACGTGAGGTCTGAGCTCGGCAAGGGGTCCGTGGCTCACGACACTGATGAGAGTAAAATTGTTATTTTTGGGTCTAGTGGTCAGACGACCCCCGGGTACTGAATTCAAGCCACAGTACACTGTGAAGACAGTGAAGCATGGTGGCGCAACAATCATGGTATGGGGATGTTTTTTATACAACGGTGTTGGGTTTGTATTCCAAGATCATGGATCAGTTTGAATACATTGAGGAAGCGAGGAGCATCTTGGTTCCAGACAAAAATGATTGAGGTAATGGAGTGGCCAGCTCAATATTACAACCAGAAGCCAGAAGTTGGTTGACTCGACACAGACACGCAACCAAAACAATGGTTATGCAACTAAATATTAGTTCAGTAATTTAAAGTGAAGCTTAATCTACATGGCAAATACCCAGGGCGGGATCGAACCGGCAACCCTCCGACAGCCGGACGACTGCTCTTACTGCCTGAGCCATGTCGCCCAGCTAGAAAAAAAATCGAGAAAGATTTTTTCAGTTTATACAGTAATGTTTCAGTTTGAAGAGAAAAATGTTGACACTGACATTTTTTTGAACAGACTAATATTACTTATTTTTGCTTCCTGTAAAATAATAATGCAGCCTTGATAACATTTGTTAATGCTTTGATTTGGAATTGAATGTGTAATCTTTCCACTGCACTGGAAATATGGAACTAAAAGTTACAGTAGCTGTGTACTGTGCTTGGTGCCCTGTTGAACATATGGGACATTCTGAAATTCAGTCAGCTCCAGGAGATTTAAATGGGCTGTAAATACTCACTCTTTGAGCTGAGAATGGCATTACTGTCTAGACTTCATGTGACTTCATATGCAAATGCGTGCATTGAGATGAAATCATCTGAAATAGATCCACAGAGCTGAGTTTGTTTTAAAATTGAATGCCGTTTTACATTAAAAGCTGTAATATGCTGATGTGCAATAGTAGCTTGTAATTTTGATGAAAAGTATTGTAGTGAGTGGCGCAGTTGATGGAGACTGAGACAGACTTGGCATTTCTTGAATCACTCCAGCGGAGCTTCGTTTTATTGCTCTCGCCTTTAGAAAGGCGGTTGGGGCAGCTTCATCGCTTAACATCGTAATGCAGTAACAAACAGTACTAACAGAGTGGAGCGCTGGATCTGTGAGAACGTATAGCACAAGCTAGGCTCTGATTGGGGCAAACACTTAGCAGCCAACGACCACCAATCACACGCACGTAGCATCACACACGAAGAAAAGGAGATAGACATACACAACAATTAGGCAACTATGTACAGCAGACGTTCACATTACAGTCATATTCACTCACAGCTGACCGGCTACAACATCGAGGAGGCAGAATCGTCACAGTACAAAGGAACCACTGCACCTCCATGAAACCCCAGACCTACCCTGGTCAGTCACTGCAGCTGAAATATTGGCATGCCAGAATGCATTCAGTGCTTGTGGACTCGCACTCACACACTACCTCTGATATGATACAGCCATAAGCCTATACAAGCCTTGGAGTGAGCACAAAGCAAAGACATTTTAAATCAGTGCATGCCCTTAAATGGGTAACTGTGTTGGATGGAATATAAGGGTTAATCACAAAAAACTGGAGCCTTGTTTAATTAAAGCCCAACTTATTGCATTTGATGGAATTTAAATGAATGGATTCCAACAAATGATTTATATTTCATATTGAATTTGATTTCTATTTGTTTGGATTCATTTGAGGGTTCATAAAAGCTCACAGACATGAAAAACATACTGTAACAGCAAAAAAAAAAAAAAAAAACATTGTAAGGAAAACTGTTAAGATCAAATAATGGCTTACCATGACGACAATTAATCACTGCAAAGCTTGCACAAACTACTTCATTTTCAGCTCACCAATAATCTGAATCTCTGTCTGCATTTCCCTCCCAGCGGTGGGTTAAAAGATGGACTGTACGGCATTGCAAAGACTACTTACTGTATTTTATATATTTTCACAAATTTTAGCTTGCAGTTTTACAAACCAGATAATGTGGCAGGCAGGTCTCATTTACTCACTTTTAATACAAATCTAATGTAATCTAATCTAATCTAACACACACACACACAGATACCAAATATCAGATTCACCCTCCTTCCTCAGTCCTCATTTCTCTCTGAAAAAAACAATAGAAATAAAGAACTTTAAACAAAGAACTGCATCCAGAATTTACATTTACATTTACATTTTATTCATTTGGCAGACGCTTTTAATCCAAAGCGACTTACAAGTGCATAGGTTCTACCACAAGTCAAAGCATCACATCCAGAACTAGAAAAATACACCTGGACTGCTGTTCTAAACATATAGTCGTCATATAAGTGCTATATATTTATTTTTTTTTATTTTTTTTTATTTTTTTTTGGGGGGGGCGGGGGTTAGACAGGGATAGGGGTATCAGAAGGGGGGGGCGGGGTAAATCAGGAGGGGGGACTAAGGTAGAGTTTGAAGAGGTGTGTTTTGAGTCTGCGTCGAAATAGGGGGAGGGATTCTGCTGTCCTGACAGTGGTAGGCAAGTCATTCCACCACTGAGGAACCAGAACGGAAAACAGGTGTGAACGTGCAGCTCGACCGCCAGGTGCCCGTAGAGAGGGAATCGTAAGGCGACCAGAGCTGGCAGACCGGAGTGGTCTAGCTGGGGAGTAGGGAGTGATCAGGGATTGTATGTAATGTGGGGCAGTCCCCTTAGCAGCCTGAAATGCCAACACTAGGGCCTTGAATCGGATGCGTGCGGCAATAGGAAGCCAGTGGAGGCCAATGAGAAGCGGGGTGACATGAGCCGACCTGGGCTGACTGGTGATCAAGCGGGCTGCAGCATTCTGGACCAGCTGGAGGGGCTTGATGGCGCATGCTGGGAGACCGGCTAGGAGGGAGTTGCAGTAATCCAGGCGGGAAATGACGAGCGCCTGGACTAGGAGCTGGGTGGCTTTCTCCGTCAGGAGATGACGGATGCGGCGTATATTAAACAGAAAGAACCTGCAGGTTCTGGCAGTGGAGGATACTTGTGGAGCCAGGGAGAGGCAGTTATCAAGAGTCACCCCAAGATTCTTTGCCGTACGGGAGGAGGAAACTACAAAGTCCTCCACAGTCAGTGAGAGGTCGATTGACGGAGAGGACTTAGCAGGGATGTAGAGAAGCTCAGTTTTGGCAAGGTTGAGCTTCAGGTGATGGGAAGTCATCCATGCAGAGATATCAGCCAAGCAGGCAGAGATCTGTGTGGTGATTTGGGTGTCAGGGGGGAAGGAAATGAAGAGTTGGGTGTCATCAGCGTAGGAGTGATAAGAGAAGCCGTGGGAAGAGATAACAGAACCAAGAGACATGGTGTATAGCGAGAAGAGGAGAGGCCCAAGAACCGAGCCCTGCGGGACTCCAGTTCGTAGGGGTTGAGGGTCGGAGAGTGCGCCCCTCCAAGTCACCTGGTAGGAGCGACCAGAGAGGTAGGAGGAAAACCAAGCGAGTGCAGAACCTGTGACACCCATCCCAGACAGCGATGAGAGCAGAATCTCATGGTTGACTGTATCGAAGGCGGCCGACAGGTCGAGGAAGATGAGGACAGAGGAGAGGGATTTTGCTTTAGCAGAGTGGAGTGCCTCAGTGACCGCGAGCAGGGCGGTTTCAGTGGAGTGGCCACTCTTGAAGCCAGACTGGTTGGGGTCATGGAGATTGTTGTGGAGAAGATAAGTGGACAGTTGGGAGCAGACCGCCCGTTCCAGGGTTTTAGCGAGAAAGGGAAGAAGAGAGACAGGCCGGTAGTTGTTCAGGGCAAAGGGATCGAGAGTAGGTTTTTTGAGGAGGGGAGTGACTCTGGCCCTCTTCAGGGAAGAGGGCATGGTGCCGGAAGAGAGGGAGGTGTTGATTAGAGAGGAGAGAAAAGGGAGAATGTCCTCAGATATAGATTGTAGGAGGGGAGAGGGGATGGGGTCAAGAGGACAGGTGGTTGGGCGGTGGGAAGTAAGGAGTTTCAGCGTGTCGGCGTCAGAGAGGGGAGAAAAGGAGGTTAGGGAGTTGGGGAGGGTAGGAGGGTCAGCAGGGGTGGAGGTTTGGGAGAAGGAATTGCGAATAGCATCGACCTTCTTTTCAAAGAAGGAGACAAAGTCATCAGGTGTGAGTGATGAGGGGGGTGGGGGGGGAGGGGGGGCCAGAAGAGAGGAGAAAGTTGAAAACAGTTTGCGGGGATTAGAGGCGGCCGCGTTAATTTTCGAGTGAAAGAAGGAAGATTTAGCTAGAGAGACAGAGGAATGGAAAGATGATAAGAGGGCATGGAAGGAAGCCATATCACTGGGGAGACAGGACCTTTTCCATTTTCTCTCCGCCGCCCGCAGTTCGGTTCGGACAGCTCGTAGAGCATCAGAAAGCCAGGGACTGGGGGGGGAGGCCCGAGCTAGTTTGGTGGTGAGGGGACACAGAGAGTCAAAGGAAGATGAGAGGGAGGACATGAGAGTTGTAGCCGCATCATCGGTAGAGATCGAGAGAAAGACTCCGCAGATGGTAGGGAGGAGAGGATTGTAGATGAGAGGGTGGAGGAAGACAGGTGGCGTAGGTTCCGTCGACAGGTGACAGTGGATGGTGGGAGAGATGGATGGGTGTTAGAGGAGAGTGGAAGAGAGAAAGAGATGAAGGAGTGGTCAGATATATGGAGATATATGGAGAATTCACACTAAGCAATACAATCTGCAGCAGTGTGGCTTTTTAGACCTCTTTTAACAAGGTGAGAGTGTGCTGCTCAGTATTGTGCAGTAGGATGTGTGATCGAGTGTGTGAGTGTGTGAGTGTGTAACAGAGTGTGTGAGTGTGTGAGTGTGTAACAGAGTGTGTGAGTGTGTGACAGAGTGTGTGAGTGTGTGAGTGTGCAACAGAGTGTGTGAGTGTGTGTGTGTGAGTGTGCAACAGAGTGTGTGAGTGTGTGAGTGTGTGGTAGAGTGTGAGTGTGGCAGTGTGAGTGTGTGTGTGAGAGTGTGAGTGTGTGGTAGAGTGTGAGTGTGGTAGTGTTTGAGTGTGTGTGGTAGAGTGTGAGTGTGTGGTAGAGTGTGTAGTAGCGTGTGTGGTAGATTGTGTGGTAGTGTGTGAGTGTGTGGTAGAATGTGTTGTATTGAAAGCGTGTGAGTGTTTTTGGACCTGTATTTAAAGAGGGTACAGAGTGTGTCAGATTGAAGCTCACTGCTGATGAGAAATATAAACACAGTGACCATGACTGACCTGCAGCACCTCTCTCTGACATTAACTGCGATGACAGCCGAAACCATGGCAACCAGACCCGTGGAGAACAGCACTGACTTTAGTGCACACGGTGAGAGGCCAGGAGATGGTGCTACAGGAGGCACTGAACCTGCAGGAAATAAACATTACACAGGACCCCACAGAGACAACTACTGTCACACACAAACACACATGCACTTACACACATACACATGCCCATACACACAAATATACACGTGTGTGCGAGCACATTCAAACATACATGGGACACTTTCACACACTCATGGACAGACTGAAACACACACACACACACGCACGCACGCACGCACGCACGCACGCACGCACGCACGCACGCACGCACACACACACAGACACATACACACACACGCATGCACACACACACACAGGAAATGCCAGAGAATAAGCACAGTAACATTATCCACAGACAGACTTACAGATGTCCTTTGTGGAATATGATTGCGTCTTTGTGGCGACCCGGTTACTGCTGCTGCAGTGGATGTTCCTGTTGGTTGCCGTGACGATGAGGTTGAGTCCCGTCAGCGAGGTTGTATTCTCTACCTGTGTGCAGTGGGCGTGGTCACAGGTGTAGCTGGCCCAGGTGTCTTCAGCAGAGCAGTTCACCAACACCTTACAGACCCCTCCATCAGAGGAGAGTAACGCCACTACCACCTGGGGTATGGGCGGGGCCTCTGCAAAACAACAACCAATCCACTGGGCCAAAGATGTGACACACTACAAGATATAGTCATAATAAACTCATACATCATATCATTTAATATCACAAAAATGCCACATATTCATATTGTTATCATATAATCTCAGAAACCACATAATATGACAATCTCATGATAATCTCAGAAATAACATTTATCTGCAGAATTACACTGATTTAAAGTGGCTTTAATCTATGATTTCCTCAGTTTTGGTCTATTTTACATTTTAGTTCCTCGCAACCTCCAGCTCTCTCTCACACAGCTTTCCCTCTCCTGACTGTCAGTGTGGTTTCTTTGGTTCAGTCACTTCACCACAGACAAGGGTTCTCAAACTCCTCCTCCTCTTGTGTTTATGGCGCTTAAACTCTCCTGTGTTACTGCCGGACGCTTGTGCCACGCAAACTACACATCTCTGCCCTCGCAACATTAGTGTCCATGGTTTTCCTGCATACATTTACATACAGGGCGCCCGCCACAAACTTAAAGTTTTAATGTATAGAAATGAAATTAAACACTGTGAATGATCTCAATTGTGACTGCTAGAGAAACGCCAGTGAGAATATGTCTCTAATATGGTATTTGTTCATATAGAAAAATCATAGATTGCCACGTTAAATGCATTAGGGTTGTGGGAGAAAAATATAATGTAGTACAATGTAACCTCGCATATATGTATCCAGATATGTACAATGCATATAGTTAGAAAACTGCTTAAAAAGAATATATTGTGCTTGTGACAGATAACCAGCAAAAATGTAAGGGAGGGGTGAGTGCTCGGCCGCGGCTTCAGGAGAACACCCTCCCATCGTTGGGTGCTCTCAGGTGCTTGTTAGAAAGGAATGAGGAGGAAGCGCATCCAAGGTTGGTTCCTCCTTAACCAGCCTAGGAGGAACCACGGATGATAAATATAACCTTTGAAGATACTGTAGCAGTGGGTTCATTGCAAAGCAAATGTTATATGACTTAAGGAGCAGATGTGGGCCTAGGAGTACAACGCGTGGGAAAAATACAGAGACACTGTCTGAAGATGATTGGCTTTCACCGTAATGTATTCATGTGTGTTTTCTCACATTGGTGTGAGGCATTCTCAGTGCTTTATATGGTGAATAAAGTTTGTATTATTGAAACTCTCCTTGCTGTGAAAGAACTGGGTTCTTTTAAACGGGAAAGGTTGCTTGCAAGAAGTCTCTCCTAACTCAAAGGGAATTTTCCCCAACAGGGTATGATCATTTTTGCACCCTTATGATTGTATATAGTTGGCATTTACATAGCACCTTTATCCAAAGCACTGTACAACTGATGCTTCCCATTTACCCATTCGTACACACACCAACGGTGATTGGCTGCCATCTAAGGCACCAACCAGCTCATCAGGAGCAATTGGGGGTTAGGTCTCTTGTTCAGGGACCCTTCGACACATCCAGGGCGAGATAGAACCGGCAACCCTCCCACTGCCAGAAAACTGCTCATACCTCCTGGTAATGTTGCCCCTATGTGTATTTTACACATCCCAGTAACTGTAACAGTGTTACATTTCTACCTTGAACTGTGAGCCTGTAGGTAGCAACATGTTTCTCCTGTCCTTCATCATCTACTATCGTTGCTCTGTAGATCCCACTGTAATTCTGCTGCACATTCTTCAGTAGCAGAGAGAAGCTTGTCTCATCAAATTCTGACATAATACTGTTTTTATATTTTTTCATATATTTTATATTCTGAGTGTATTGCACTATTTTAGAAGAGATATTAAATCTCCATAATATGCTGTCAAACTGTAGTTCTTCATGTCTCTTCACATCCAGATGAACAGAGTCTCCCTTAAGCACAAACAAATCCTCTTCAGCTCCGGAAACTAGAAAGAAACAGAAAAATGTTTTATTTAAAACTGGAAAACAAACTCTGTTCTCATCAGGCACTCAGAACGGGGGATCTAATAGTGAGATCACAAAGAAAGTTCTTTGGTTCACAAAGTCTTTATTTTCTCAGGGTAGGTTTAACAAGCGAGGATCAATAGCCAGCAAACAGATATAGCAGGGATACGGCAGTTATTATTATTATTGTTATTGGCATTTGGCAGATGCTCTTATCCAGAGCAACGTACAGTTGATTAGACTAAGCAGGAGACAATCCTCCCCTGGAGCAATGCAGGGTTAAGGGCCTTGCTCAAGGGCCCAATGGCTGTGTGGATCTTATTGTGGCTACACCAGGGATCGAACCGGTGACCTTGTGTGTTCCAGTCATTTACCTTAACCACTGCGCTACAGGCCGCCCTATCCACAGTTTGTGTACAATAGTCCAGGCAATGGGTCAGATTTCCAGCAAATCGATATGTCGGTGATAATTCGAAGATTAGTCATAGTCACAGGCAATAGGTCAAAAACAAACGGGCTACAGTTGAGGCCAAAACTATTAGCCCCCCAGGAATTATGAACATTTTCCTAAAATTCTGCCCAATGCTTGCATTATTGCTAAAACCTGATATAATCAAACATTCACCAGTGCTATTTAGTTGACTTTGGTACATTTTGGAATGTAAAATACATTTTTAGGCTTGCTTTATATCAAATATAGTGAAAAATGGGGTGGTCAAAAATATTAGCCCTCATGTGCATTTTTGCTTTCAAAACACATACAATCAACCAATTAGCTTTCAAACGACACTTGTGCAGTCAATTAGCTTCCCAACAACACCTGAGCATTCAATCAGCATTGAGCTTTACTTAAGGGACTCCAAAGAACAGGGCACTTGAACACATTGAGAGGGACTACTCTTACTCACCATGCCAAAGACAAAGGAAATCAGTCTTGAGAAAGAAGATAGTGGAGGCTCATAATAAGGGGGAAGGCTATACTGCCATTTCCAAGCGTTTTACAGTGTCTAGAACAGCTGTACGTTGCATCATTGCTAAGTACAAGGTGACAAATTCTGTAAGAAACAAACCTGGGCGTGGTCGAAAGCGCAAGATTTCAAGAACTCTGGAGAGGAAAATAGTCAGAGATGTCAACAAGAAGCCCCAGACATCTGCCAAGATGATTGTTGCTGACCTGGCCTCTTCTGGAGTTAATGTTTCTAGGAACACAGTTGTGAGGGCTCTTCCTTGTGGTGGACTTCAGGGCCATCGTCCCAGAAGAACCCCTTTACTCAAAGAGCGGCACATCAGAGCCAGACTGAGGTTTGCCCGTGAACATTTGAAAGGTAAAGATGAGTTTTGGAAGTCTGTCCTTTGGTCTGATGAGACTAAACTGGAACTGTTTGGGCACATGGATGTTGCTTATGTGTGGCAAAGAAAGGGCGAGGCCTTCAACCCTAAGAACACACAGTTCAACATGGTGATGGGAGCATCATGCTGTGGGGCTGTTTTGCAGCCTCAAGCACAGGGAGCCTTGTTCGGGTGCATGGCATCATGAAAAAAGAAAATTATATTGACATTTTGAGGGATAATATGAAGAAATCTGCTCTTAATCTAGGCTTAGGTCTTCGCTGGGTCTTCCAACAAGACAATGATCCAAAGCATACCTCAAAATTGGTCCAACAGGTCTTAAAGGACACTAAAACCAAGGTCCTGGAGTGGCCCGCACAGAGCCCAGATCTCAATCTTATTGAGAATCTGTGGCGGGTGCTCAAAGTGAATGTCCATGCTCGGAAACCATACAATTTTGGACCAGCTGGAACAAATTGCAATGGAAGAATGGGCCAAAATCCCTCAATAGACATGTGCCAACCTTGTGAAGAACTACTCTAAGAGGTTGTTGTCAGTTGTGGCCCAGAAAGGGTACACTATTGACAATTAATGGCCAGGGGGCTAATCATTTTGGCTGTGTCATTTTTGCCTTTTCTTGTTTCAACTCAGTGTGTCAGGAGCCTGGCGGCTGGGCTGGATTTGCCAGAGAGTGGGGTTCTGTGCACATGGATCCACGCGTGTGACGTGCCGGCTGCCGGGTTTGGGGGTGCGAAGCAGCTGTTTCCTGTTTGTCTCATGAAGCCGGGCTTAAAAGAAGCAGTTAAGGGGCAGACGCGAGAGGGAGACGCCGGGGGTTGAATGTTGGGTTCCGCAAACGGAATTTTAGCTTGTTGGTTATTTTTCAGTTCATTGTGTTTGGGTTTTTTTCTTTTTTGGTTCCTTTTTGTTTAGGCTGTCTCCTGCATTGGCGGACCAGCACCAGCTCACTCCCCATTGGTGGAACAGCGAGGACGCTGAGTGCGGACAGTGCAGCAGATCCAGCGTGCAGTGTACAGCAGAGTGGTCCGGGGTGGGGGACACTGGAGTGCTGTCTAATCATTGGGGAGTTCAGCAGTGATGGTGTAGGAGTAGTGGGGAAGTCGAAGGGGGCTGGGGTTGGTACGAGTTTGTGGCGTGCTCTGTTTTTTAAAAATAAATAAAAGCTTTTGCCCTTTACCTGCTTCGTTCTGAGCTCCTTGTGGTGGGTGGGTTGTGCATAAGAATAATAGGAACCTGTGGAGGGGGCAGGAGTCAGCTGGTGCTTTTCCCGCTCCCGACAAGTGCATCAATAAAATATTCTAATCAAACTTAGTGGGCATTTTGTCTTTGATATTTTGGAAACAAACTATAAACACTTGTTGTTAATGGTCATTTCCATGGAGAAATCAAAGGTTTTGTCTGATTTCACAAGGGGGGCTAATAATTTTGGCCTCAACTGTAATTAAACAAAAACACAATCCAGAAACGAAAGTCGATGAATAGGAACAGGTTGGAAAACTATGGGTCGGAATGAGACCGAAGGAATACGCTAAGCTCGGCGGTCGGGGACGAAACTAGTCAAAATAGATATCAATCGGAAACGGTATGAACGCATGACAATCTGGCGACGAGCCATACAAACTGAGGGGTTTAAATAAGACGGGTAACGAGAGGGAATGGCAATCAGGTGTGAGAGGGAATGGCAATCACGTGTGGGAGACAATCAGGAAGTGAAACAGGTAAAACGAATGTGACAGGGAGACTACGCTGTGCACAGCGGTAACAAAATACGGAAACGCTAACGACAAAAACAGAATACAATGCATACAAAAAACACGAAACCTAACAGTTCTGCTGATATACACTGTGACGGTCCAGAGGACCGCTACATACATGAAGGTTCTCACATATATACTGATATTACGTGATGCTCAAATTATGTGATTGCTCCAATGGATGTGAAGACCCGATACACTTTACTGATGACACAAACGCATGGACTTGTGCGGGAAGACGCACAAGCTACTGGCAAGAGCTATGCGGCTACCGCAACAACATCTGCACTTTATTCGGCGAGTTTGCACAAACGTCATGGACATTTTAACTTTTGTAAAGAACGACAAAACAATGAAAGTACTTCAATGCATGTTGCACATTTATTTTGTTAGCTTAGGTACACGCAATGCGTAAGTTAACCGAATAGGAAAATGTTTACCAGCTGCTGTCTCATTTGGCTCCTGTGTCGGCAGTCAAAGGGTGCCGATGAGAAACAGAGTTGTGTTTATTGGTTCCGTGCGTGATTGGATCCGCACCAACGTCACGTTTTATTATGGGGAGGTTTTCCGGGTAGAGTAGGCCTTGATCAAGCCGACTTTGAGGAATGTCTTTTCATACAGTAAATGTGGTAATATGAATATTGTATAGTAATGGTTGTGGGCAGGTGCAATACTTATATGTCTAGTCTCAGAGTGTTATTTGTTGTCATTGTGTAATTGTTTGTTTAATGTTCCCCTGTGTGTTCATAATGGTGCTGGTCACCTGATATAGATCTACCCCCTGGTTGTTGTAGGGGAGGAGGGTCTGGTGATGTGTAGGGAGACACACGTGTGAAGCATGACACACGTGTGAAGCATGACACACGTGTGAAGCATGACACACGTGTGAAGCATGACTTGGTTCTCTGAGAGCTGTAGTCCTCACTGACTGAGGCTACAGCAGAACCGGCAATAGGTTGCTTTGGAACTGCCTGTAGTTCTTTATTATTATTTCTGTATTTTGTTTGCTAAGCTTAATTTTGTTTTTGCGTTTTCATCTTTTGGACCAGAATTGCTTGTATGTTGCAAGCCTTCTTATTAAAGCTTTGTCCAAAACTACTACTGCCTCTGCGTCCTTGGCCAAACCCACAATTTTTGTGTTTCGTAACCCGCTCGGTTCCGTCACATACACCGCACATAATCACATTAACTACAAGCATACAGTTACAAGCAATTATTGAACTTGTGTACAA
>NC_083768.1:7522522-7542522 GCF_963514075.1 Conger conger | reverse complement strand
ATTAATGGCAATATACTTATTTTGCACTTTTATAAAGCATGCTGTATTCCAATGTGCCCTATTTGGTACCACATATCTTGTATCACTCTTTCAACATAGCTTGCTCACAAACTGTGTCGGTATGTAGCATACAATTTTTAAGTCTTGAGAGTGGATGGAAAAGTTCTAGTCTGTAGCGAGTGGTGATAATACTTTGTAATTCTCCAGAAAGGCATGTAGAGACTGTAAGCCAGTCATAAGAAACATTTGGTCTCATGCGCTGGTCAGTTTGCTGACTTCCCTCTCCTGGAGTATACATTGTTAGCCCCCACCGTTGGCACGCATGCCTGTGGGGGAGAGCTAGAGAAGGATTCTTAGAGGCGCCTTCTTGGGCCCTGGAGGCCCCCCTTTTCTCACATTCCTACAGGATTTGAGTACAGGAGTACTGGAGAGGGCATAAAGATGTTTCATGATAATCCCAGGTCAGAATATAGTGATGTTTGGTGTTATTCTGATTGGTTCAGTGTGACTGGTGTAATGGTCTAGTTTTTGTAACAGTCTACCTTCGATAGCATAACCATTCAGGAGCCGAGGGGAAACTGGGCAAAAGTTGTCTCTGTAGAAGCCATGTGTTTTAGCCCCCTGCCTGGTGGGCCTGGCTGTAAATTATAGATGGGTGACTCACTTTTACGGTCAAGAACTAAGGCCTGGATTTCGGAGATAAGGAGAAGAAACCAAACAGTCTGGAATGTCTCCTTTCCTTTCATACACCCAAATCAGGTTTATCCAAAAGGTATATTACCATGAGAGGCACAAAAACATATTTACAGCATAATGCAGTTATCATGAAAACTCCCAACTACAGCATTCATAGATATGATGGGGCGGCCTGTAGCATGGTGGTTAAGGTCAGGAAGGGCTGCCATGTGTGAGGGGCCTGAGAGCTGGGGTTCCAATGTTGTTTAGACTACCTGTTGGGGAGTTAAGATGTATGAGTGGTCCAAGGCCAGTTGGGTCATGGGAAAAGAATCCTCCCGAACATTGGTGACCTCCCTGTGACCCCATACCTGGTCACTTCCAAGGGGGAAGACTCCGGACAATGCCACAGTGCCCTCATTTGGGCACTGCTGCCATTACACCGGTGACTGTTCTCTTAGATTAAATATTCAAAACTGCTATTAAGATAGTAAATAGACCCGGTAACACCTTGAAAACATTGCCCATGTGATCCTTGTATTATTGCATTAAGTCTTATGTAATGGTAACAGGAATTGCATGTAAAATGGATAATCAGGAGGGAAGTTTCATGATAACTGCAACATAATAAAACATAAGGGTAATCTGTTTGGTATGGATGTGATCTGATAAAATCAAGGAATCGGATGAGATACATTTCATACCAAATGGAATTTAATAAACTATAGTTTCAGTATCCCAAGGGAAAACCTGCACGTCCTCTCCTGGTAATCATCTCATTTTCCCTACTCAACAACCCCCAACGGTGGGGGTCTAAATTCCAGATTTGACCACCCCTCCAGGTTGATTTATGGCACTGCCGCCTGGTTCCAAACGTATGATTTGGCATAAAAGCAAGGGAGACAGACCAATCTGGGAAGATCGTATTCGACTTCCCACACAACATGTCTTGTGTATGTATGTATGTATGTATGTATGTATGTGTAGCAGTGGAAGATCGTATTCGACTTCCCACACAGCATATTGTACGTGTATGTAAGTATCAGGAAGATCGTATTCGACTTTCCATACGGCATATTCTATACTCTGTGTTTGTGTGTAGTCCAAGCAGGCTAGGTATGATTATTTACTCTATCTCTATTCTTAATTTGTGTATTTTATAATTGATTATGATATTCTGAAGCTAATAACCTACCTGTCTGCGAATAAACTATTTTGTTTGTAACTTGCGTGATCTCCATGACTCTAATTCATCTTGTACCTTTTCAGCCTAAATTACAACTGAAATACTCAGGGGGAAATGGTGGCCAAAGACCGACCGATCGGCGGGGCGGTACACCTGTGGTAGTTCTAAGCTGTGCGGCCAGCAATTTCTGTCCCTTAAGGGTCGGGGGACGCACGGCTCTTGTAATCTGGTGCGAAGGGAACCCATGGGCGTTACGGCTGGTTCCTGCCAAATTAGCTCTAAGGAGCCCAGTTAATGCTACGCCGACCTGGGCTCGCAACTATCATGGCAGGTTTGCATGTATTGTGTTGACTGGACCCTCAGCCTCTGAGTTCTCCACCGAACTGAGATTTCAGCAGTAATGCTAATCCCGGGAGCATCTATTGAGTAATGGTGGCGCAGGTACAAGTCGAATGTAATCACTCCCGAGGTCTGCGTAAGTTGCAAACCCAAATTTCTAAATTATATTTTAAATGGAGTCAGATAAACGAGTAAAGCTATAGTAACCACTAAGCGTACAATACGGCCCCGTTTGAGAATGGAGAATATTAAGAATTGTACTGATCCGTTTCTGGCCAGCTATAAGCGGGATATGGGGCAGGTCAATCCATATCCAACCCATGGCAACGGACCCAGTATATTCTTAAACATAATTGTGCTCTGTTCTTGTACGGAGGATAATAATTAACTAAACTAATGTTCTCCCAGCAACGCCAGAAGGACAAGCACGCAAAACCCCCTTCGGCCCCCGCTAAATTCCGTCATTGGGTTAGCTGTGGGGTTTTACAAGACATTCTTGAAAAAACTGGTGCGGATGTGATCAAGGACGCAGGTGGATGGTTTGAGACTACTTACTACTTTGCTTGAGACTGAGAATGCGTGTATGCTTGTGAGTGGGTTAATTTAAAAAGTGCTGTATGAAATCAACAGAAATCAACGGGTTACTAATGTCCAAATATCCAAAACTCTAGCATTTCCCCCTTATTAATAAATCATGTGATCATACAACAAGGCGGAAGTGTGGCAAGAGAGGTGGGCTCCAAGCTAGGCTAAAGGCTAGGGCTACAAGACCTCCTCTACCTAGCCTGCTGCTAGCTAACGTTCGCTCCCTCGAAAACAAGATAGATGAGCTGAGGACTAGGATGACAACACGGCGTGAGATCAGAGAGCGCAGTGCTCTTGCTCTCGCAAAAGCCTGGCTTTCAGACGGCATACCAGGCTCCGGGATCCAGATTCAAACACACTCCGTTCACCGAGGGTGACCGCACAACGGCTTCAGGAAAGATCAAAGGCGGTGGCGTCTGCGTCTACGCGAAAATCAGGTGGAGTACGGACGTACAGACTGTCGAAGAACATTGTTCAGCTGAAATGGAACTACTGATGGTGAAGTACAGACCCTTTTACTTACCAAGGGAGTTCAGTGCAGTGTACATATATCTCACTGACGCCATCACCCTGTGCAAGGAACCTCGGCGTGGTGATGGACAGCAGACTGTCCCTCTCCAAGAACATTGCGGCGGTGACCCGGTCATGCAGGATCTTCCTATACAACATACGGAGAATCTGCCCCATTCTCACACCCTACTCGACCCAGCTCCTGGTCCAAGCGATGGTTTTGTCCCGCCTGGACTAGTACAACTCTCTTTGGCTGGCCTCCCAGCGTCCACCTTCAGACCCCTCCAACTTATCCAGAATGTAGCAGCTCGTCTGGTCTTCAACCTTCTCAAACGCTCGCATGTCACCCCCTTGTTTACTTCCCTCGGAGTTCGGAGAGGGGGAGGCTGGGGTGTGGAGGTCGAATGAAGAAGTCATATTGGCCTATGCAGTTCTAAAAACCTGGTTTACATTGCTTCCTTCTTTTGTAAATAACTATGATGAGATGATGATGATGATACTGAGGCCGAGGCTGACGTTGCAGATGAAGGAAGGATCGCTGATAAGTTTAGCTGAAGAACTTCTCACTTGGGTTTTGTCCTGCCATTGGCCTGCAGTGAGAGACAGGCTTTCAAATTATTCAAACAGATCCAGATCCAGAGTAGTTTATTTTTTTATTTTGTGGCACCGCTAATTTGTAATACATTCTATTAGCCATCTGCACTGTACACAGTTTCTCAATTTCTTACATGTGTTTCCTGAAACTGAAAATAACAAATTCATACAGTAACTTGGTCTAATACTACTCTTTGGAGGATTACTCTTAATCTATAATTGCAATTGGGGTTGGGATAAAAAGATGAACACGAGACAAGAGTTCAGAATTTCAGCTGATATTTACACCAAGATGTGTTAAACTACTTAGAACATGGCACCTTTGGTATCAGACCACCCAATAATTAGGTGAGAAAAAGTATTGGAACAGAGAGTATTTAAGTAAATGAAAGTAACTAGCACTTAATATTTGGTAGCATATCCCTTGCTTGCAATAACTGCATCAAGCATGTGACCCATTGACATCACATCACTGTTACACACTTCTTTTGTCATGTTTTTCCAGGCTTTTACTGCAGGCAGTTCTGTCATTTCTTTGGGGTTTTTCCCCTTCAATCTCCTCTTCAGGAGGTGAAATGCACGCTCAATCAGATCTGGTGATTGACATGGCCAGTTTAAAACCATCTCCCTAATGAAGGATTTTGTTGTGTTGGCAATGTAGACTTATTGTCTTGCTGCATGATGAAGTTCCCGTAATTTGGCTGACAGAATGTTTCTGTAAACTTCTGAATTCATCCTGCTGCGACCATCATGAGTTACATTACATTACATTACATTATTGGCATTTGGCAGACACTCTTATCCAGAGCGACGTACAACAAAGTGCATACCCATAACCAGGGATAAGTTCGCTGAAAGACCCTAGAGGGAAGTACAATTTCAACTGCTACCTGTACAACAAAGATAAGGATGAGGGCCCTTTTTTTTTTTTGAGAACAAAGAAACAAAGAAACAGAGCAAAAGTGACCAAAGATAACTATCCAAACACTGCTTACCTAGCCAACTAAAAATACCGATACACAAAGCAAGTCACAGAGACAACAATTAAGGTTCACAGGGAGGTAGGGAGGGATGGGGAGAGGTGCTGCTTGAAGAGGTGTGTCTTCAGCTTGCGCTTGAAGGTGGGGAGAGATTCTACAGTTCTGACCTCAACGGGGAGTTTGTTCCACCACCGTGGAGCCAGAACAGACAGTAGTCGTGAGCGTGATGTGGAGGTTCAGAGAGGGGGAGGTGCCAAGCGGCCTGTGGAGGCTGAACGAAGAGGTCTGGCAGGGGTGTAGGGTCTGATGATTTTTGTAGATAAGCTGGGGAAGACCCTTTAACTGCTTGGAAGGCTAGCACCAATGTTTTGAATTTGATGAGTTACATCATCAATAAAGATTAGTGAGCCCACTCCAAATACACACACACAAACACAAATACACATACGCACACACACACACATACACACACACACGCACACACATACACACACACACAAACACACACAGGAAACGCCAGATAATAAGCACATTATCCACAGACAGACTTACAGATGTCCTTTGTGGAATTTGATTGCGTCTTTGTGTCGACCCGGTTACTGCTGCTGCAGTGGATGTCATTGGTTGCCGTGACGATGAGGTTGAGTCCTGTCGGCAAGGTTGCATTTGCTACCTGTGTGCAGTGGGCGAGGTCACAGGTGTAGCTGGCCCAGGTGTCTTCAGCAGAGCAGTTCACCGACACCTTACAGACCCCTCCATCTGAGGAGAGTAATGCCATGCTCACCTGGGGTATGGGCGGGGCCTCTGCAAAACAACAATCAATCCACTGGGCCCAAGATGTGACACACTACACAATATAGTCATAATAAACTCATACATCATATCATTTAATATCACAATAATGCAACATATTCATATTGTTATCATATTACCTCAGAAACCACATAATATGCCAATCTCATGATAATCTCAGAGGCAGCACGGATGGTGCAGTGGGTAGCACTGCCGCCTCACAGCAAGGAGGTCCTGGGTTTGAATCCCGGTCGGCCGGGGCCTCTCTGTGTGGAGTTTGGATGTTCTCCCCGTGTTTGCATGGGTTTCCTCCGGGTACTCCGGTTTCCTCCCACAGTCCAAAGGCCCCTCCGAGGAATCGCCACCTTAACGTGGTGGAGGGGTTTGTGTGTCCCGGTGATCCTGGGAGCTAGGTTGTCGGGGGCACTGTTAGCCCCCGGTAGGGTCTCCCAAGGCAAATTGGTCCCGGGGGAGGGGCCGGACTAAGAGCGATTCAAAGACTCCCATGACACGGCCACACAAAGACCCAGTTACCTCGCCCGGAAAAGGGAAACCGGGGCCCCCTGCTGGAGCCAGACCCGGGACGGGAGCTCGTCGGCGAGCGTCTGGTGGCCGGGCCTTATCCCATGGGGCCCGGCCGGGCACAGCCCGAACTGGTCACGTGGGGTCACCGCCCTGTGGGCTCACCACCTGCAGGGGTCGGCATCGGAGTCGGGTGCTTTGCCCAACGGGCAGTAGGCAAAGGCGGGGATCCGGGCGTGCTGATCCTCGGCGTCGCAGACTGGTTCTGGGGACGTGGAACGTCACGTCTCTGGTGGGGAAGGAACCGGAGCTAGTGCGGGAGGCGGAGCGGTACCAACTAGATATAGTTGGGCTCACCTCCACGCACAGTACTGGTTCCGGAACCAAACTCCTGGAGAGGGGCTGGACTCTGTTCTTTTCTGGAGTTGCTCAAGGTGAGAGGCGCCGGGCGGGTGTGGGGATACTCACAAGCCACCGGCTGAGCGCCACTGTGTTGGAGTTCCACCCGGGGAACGAGAGGGTCGCTTCTCTGCGACTACGTGTCGCTGGGGGGAAGGCTCTGACTGTCATTTGTGCGTATGCACCAAATGGCAGTTCAGAGTATCCGGCCTTCTTGGAGTCACTGGGTGGCATCCTGGAAAGGGTGCCACCCGGAGACTCCATAGTTCTGCTGGGCAACTTCAACGCTCACGTGGGCAATGACGGAGAAACCTGGAGGGGGGTGATTGGGAGGAACGGCCTGCCTGATCTGAACCCAAGCGGTGTTTTGTTATTGGACTTCTGTGCTGGCCATGGATTGTCGATAACAAACACCATGTTCGAGCATAGGGTAGCTCATAAGTGTACTTGGTACCAGAGCACCTTAGGCCAAAGATCGATGATCGACTTTGTGGTCGTATCATCAGACCTGCGGCCGTATGTCTTGGACACTCGGGTGAAGAGAGGAGCAGAGCTGTCAACTGATCACCACCTGGTGGTGAGTTGGATCAAGTGGCCGGGGAGGCTGCCTGACAGACCCGGTAAACCCAAACGTGTAGTGAGGGTGAACTGGGAACATCTGGCGGAGGCCCCTGTTCGCGAGGTCTTCAACTCCCACCTCCGGAAGAACTTCTCACGCATCCCGGGGGAAGCTGGGGACATGGAGTCCGAGTGGGCCATGTTCAAAGCCTCCATTGCAGAGGCGGCAAGCAGGAGCTGTGGCCAGAAGGTCATCGGTGCCTGTCGGGGCGGCAACCCAAGAACCCGCTGGTGGACACCAGCGGTGAGGGAGGCCGTCAAGCTGAAGAAGGAGGCCTTTCGGGCTTGGCTGGCCCGGGGGTCCCCTGAAGCAGCAGACAGGTACCGGGTGGCCAGAAGGGCTGCAGCTTCGGCAGTCGCTGAAGCAAAAACCCGGGTATGGGAGGAGTTCGGGGAGGCTATGGAGAAGGACTTTCGGTTGGCCTCGAGGAAGTTCTGGCAAACCATCCGACGACTCAGAAAGGGAAAGCAGGGCTTGTCTCAGGCTGTTTTCAGCAGGGGAGGAGAACTGCTGACCCGGACTGGGGATATTGTCGGGCGGTGGAAAGAGCACTTCGAGGAGCTCCTGAACCCGAACAACACGTCCTCTGTGGAAGAGGCAGAGCCTGAAGACTCGGGGGAATCTGCACCTATATCCCTGGCGGAAGTTGCTGAGGTAGTCAAAAAGCTCCTCAGTGGCAAGTCGCCGGGTGTAGATGAGATTCGCCCTGAGATGCTGAAGGCTCTGGACATTGTTGGGCTGTCTTGGCTGACACGCCTCTTCAGTGTCGCGTGGAGATCGGGGACAGTACCTGTAGAGTGGCAGACCGGGGTGGTGGTCCCCATTTTCAAGAAGGGGGACCGGAGGGTGTGCTCCAATTACCGGGGTATCACACTCCTCAGCCTCCCTGGGAAAGCTTACTCTAGGGTACTGGAAAGGAGGCTCCGACCGATGCAATGTGGCTTCCGTCCTGGCCGTGGAACAGTGGACCAGCTCTTTACCTTGGCAGGGTTGCTGGCGGGGTCATGGGAGTTTGCCCATCCAGTCCACATGTGCTTTGTGGACTTGGAGAAGGCTTTCGACCGTGTCCCCCGGGGAACCCTGTGGGGTGTACTGCGGGAGTATGGGGTACCGGGGCCGTTGTTACGAGCCATCAGGTCCCTGTATAACCAAAGTGAGAGCTGTGTCCGCATTCTCGGCACAAAGTCAAGCACGTTTCCGGTGGGTGTTGGACTCCGCCAAGGTTGCCCCTTGTCACCGGTCCTGTTTGTGGTATTCATGGACAGGATCTCAAGGCGCAGCCGAGGTGAGGAGAGTGTCCGGTTTGGTGACCTCAGAATCGATTTACTGGTCGATCTACGTCCCAACCCTCACCTATGGTCACGAGCTTTGGGTAGTGACCGAAAGAACGAGATCGCGTATACAAGCGGCCGAAATGAGCTTCCTCCGTAGGGTGGCCGGGCTCAGCCTTAGAGATAGGGTGAGGAGCTCGGACATCCGGAGGGAGCTCGGAGTAGAGCCGCTGCTCCTTCGCATCGAAAGGAGCCAATTGAGGTGGTTCGGGCATCTGATCAGGATGCCTCCCGGGCGCCTTCCTTTGGAGGTTTTCCGGGCTCGTCCAACTGGGCGGAGACCCCGAGGGAGACCCAGAGCCCGCTGGAGAGATTATATATCTCTCCTGGCCAGGGAACGCCTCGGGATCCCCCAGGAGGAGCTAGAATGCGTTGCTGGGGAGAGGGACGCCTGGAATACCCGGCTTTGCCTCCTGCCCCCGTGACCCGACTCCGGATAAGCGGGTGACGATGGATGGATGGATGGATGGAGTCCAAAGACATGTAGGTTAGGCTGATTGGAGAGTCTAAATTGCAAGTGTGTGAGTGACTGGTGTGTGTGCCCTGCGATGGACTGGCGACCTGTCCAGGGTGTATTCCTGCCTAAGGCACTCCATCAAAATCTCCTGGCCGCTGGTCCAAGATCACAATCTCCCCCTGCATGAGCCATGATGACAATCACAGACCCCCCAAAAAAATGGTCAGCAGGCCTGACTGGAGTCATTTGAACCATTTGCATGGTCAATAAAAAAGGCTTGGATTTTGGTGATAAGGAGAATAAACCAAGCAATCTGGGGTTTTGTCTCCTTTCCTTTAATTCACCCAAATCAGGTTTATCCAAAATCACAAGGTATATTACCATGAGAGGTACAAAAACATATTTACTACATGATACGGTTGTCACAAAAACTCCCAAATACATCTGGGAAAGACTGAGATAAAGGGAAGATGGACTGTGGCTATATGTAAGGTGGGGGTCTAAATTCCAGATTTGACCACCCCTAATTCCCATTCCGTTAAAGAGACTAATCTAGGTGCTGCTCTTGCTGTTCTTACCTCCCAGTGCATGCCATTTTAGACATTCTGCATTTTAAAACAATACAATTGATGGCGAAAGAAATGTATAAGCTGTCCTCTTATTTTGAAAAACTATTTTGCTTCAAATGTCAAAATTCAGCTGACCAAAAACTTTTGGTGGTCACGGATGATTACTGAAACAAGCTGACTGAAATGCCAACTGTATCAACTATAATTCATTTAAAAATGTGTTTTAGAATCCCTAAAATGTAGACTATGTTAATTTAAAGCATACATTTTTTTATATATTTTTTTATAACCTAGGTCTATATACTACCTTCTTTCCAGGTGAAAAAGTGATACAGGTCTGACTAATACTAAATCAGAGCCAAGTCACCTCTTATATGAATGCTTTTGTCCCTCTGGTGTCTAGGGGTAGGAGGGAGTGTGTAGCATAGACAGTGGTGTGAAAAAGTGTTTGCCCCCTTCCTGATTTCTTATTTTTTTGCATGTTTGTCACACTTAAATGTTTCAGATCATCAAACAAATTGAAATATTATTCAAAGACAACACAAGTAAACACAAAATGCAGTTTTTAAATGAAGGTTTTTATTGTTAAGGGAGAAAAAAAATCCAAAACTACATGGCCCTGTGTGAAAAAGTGATTGCCCCCCCTGTTAAAACATAACTTAACTGTGGTTTATCAAACCTGAGTTCAATTTCTCTAGCCACACCCAGGCCTGATTACTGCCACACCTGTTCTCAATCAAGAAATCACTTAAATAGGACCTGCCTGACAAAGTGAAGTAGACCAAATGATCCTCAAAAGCTAGCTATCATGCCGAAATCTAAAGAAATTCAGGAACAAATGAGAAAGAAAGTAATTGAGATCTATCAATCTGGAAAAGGTTATAAAGCCATTTCTAAAGTTTTGGGACTCCAGCGAACCACAGTCAGAGCCATTATCCACAAATAGCGAAAACATGGAACAGTGGTGAACCTTCCCAGGAGTGGCCGGCCGACCAAAATTACCCCAAGAGCACAGCGACGACTCATCCAAGAGGTCACAAAAGACCCCACAACAACATCCAAAGAACTGCAGGCCTCACTTTCCTCAGTTAAGGTCAGTGTTCATGACTCCACCATAAGAAAGAGACTGGGCAAAAATGGCCTGCATGGCAGAGTTCCAAGACAAAAACCACTGCTGAGCAAAAAGAACATTAAGGCTCGTCTCAATTTTGCCAGAAAACATCTTGATGATCCCCAAGACTTTTGGGAAAATACTCTGATGAGACAAAAGTTGAACTTTTTGGAAGGTGTGTGTCCGATTACAACTGGCGTAAAAGTAACACCGCAATTCAGAAAAAGAACATCATACCAACAGTAAAATATGGTGGTGGTAGTGTGATGGTCTGGGGCTGTTTTGCTGCTTCAGGACCTGGAAGACTTGCTGTGATAAATGGAACCATGAATTCTGCTGTCTACCAAAAAATCCTGAAGGAGAATGTCCGGCCATCTGTTCGTGACCTCAAGCTGAAACGAACTTGGGTTCTGCAGCAGGACAATGATCCAAAACACACCAGCAAGTCCACCTCTGAATGGCTGAAGAAAAACAAAATGAAGACTTTGGAGTGGCCTAGTCAAAGTCCTGACCTGAATCCTATTGAGATGCTGTGGCATGACCTTAAAAAGGTGGTTCATGCTCGAAAACCCTCCAACCCTACAATTCTGCAAAGATGAGTGGGCCAAAATTCCTCCACAGCTCTGTAAGAGACTCACTGCAAGTTATCGCAAACGCTTGATTGCAGGTTGTTGCTGCTAAGCGTGGCCCAACCAGTTATTAGGTTTAGGGGGCAATCACTTTTTCACACAGGGCCATGTAGGTTTGGATTTATTTTCTCCCTTAATAATAAAACCTTCATTTAAAAACTGCATTTTGTGTTTACTTGTGTTGTCTTTGACTAATATTTAAATTTGTTTGATCTGAAACATTTAAGTGTGGCAAACATGCAAAAAAATAAGAAATCAGGAAGGGGGCAAACACTTTTTCACACCACTGTATGTTGAATGGGTGTTGAGCACGTTTTGTCACGTTTCAGGTCTGTCTTGCCTTGTTTTATGTTTTATCATTTTGTCTTAGTCACGTATTATCTTATCATGTATTATGTTAGTCTAGGTTCGTCATGTTGTTTTATGGTTTCGACTTCCGCATCGCCCTCGACTACGACCCTGCCTGCCGCCCGCCTGTACTTCTGCCCCGCTGACAGCTCTCCTGCTACCGGACCTTCCTGAACGTCTACCGACTACGAGTTTGCCTCTTCCCTCGGCACCGTGTTTTTTGATTGTTTATTGTTTTATTGGCTGGATCTACGTGTATGGACTTTGCTTGTTTTGACTACGCTCCTGGGATTCGTCCCAAATAAAGCCCTGACGGGACTTTATTTTACTATTGTTTCTGAGTCGTGCATTTTGGGTCCAACCCCCACGCACCCATCTCACGTTTGGTGTAAATAATGAGGACCAGACAAGAATTAAAGTGCAAAAAGGTGTATATTACAGAGAAGTGCAAAAAGTGTGATTTACAAATCTATTTACAGAACAAAGAACACATTTAGGTCACGAGGCCAAGGGACACAGATGTTGCCAAATACATGAAACAAACAAAACCAAACCAAGCTAGAACCAAAGATTGGCTTTTGTTTGTTGCTTAATAAGTCAGTCAGCCTATCTCACTACTCTAAGTTGTAGCTGAATTGGATGGGTGAGATGAGCGTGGCAGCAAACACACAGCTTTTATCTAGCAGAGGAGGGATGTGATTGGTAGGGGTGGGACCAGGATAATGATGATTGACAGGTGGGACAGCGAATGGAATTGTGATTGGCCACCTGCAGAGTAATAACGGAGGGAAAACAGAGGGAACACAAGTCTCAACAACGTGGAACGTTAAACAATTTGTCCACCGTGTAAAGTACACTGTACCTGAGATCAGCACTGTGGGCACCAACAGGCCCAATCATTTTCAGTCTGAGAGAGAGATCTGCGTGGCTTCCTCTGTAGAGGTTTAGTGTGTGTGTGTGTGCATCTGTGTTTGTGTGTTGGGGGTTTTGAAATAAGTGTCTGTGCTGTGTGTTAGTATAGTTCCCTTTTTATGCCCACCAGCTTCAAACAGGAAGTGTATGCAGAAGCTACAGGCTGCAGAGATGGTGGTGTGGCTGCCAACCTCTTTCCGTTTACATTTTAGTTTCTGTGCAAAGACATCATGGCAGTATTACAGAGCTGAGAATGACCTAATGGACCTCATATGCAAACTCAGTTAATTGTCACTTTTATTTTCATCAGAAAAAATTATATATTTTGTTAGCGTAAGATGTATAAATTGTATTGTTTAATACATTATGAAAAAGTCTGATTATATATATTGTATGTATTTTTATAGGCCTTATAAAAATACATACAAATCCAAAAACACATTAAAAATCAAGCTCACTGACATAAAAAAAACATACTGTAACAGCAAGAAATAAAAAAAAACATTGTAAGGAACACCGTTAAGATCAAACAGTAAGATATAAAATATCATATAAAATATGTACTGTACAGCATTGCGAGGACTATTTTATATATTTTAACGAATTTTAGCTTGCAGTTTTTCAAACCAGATAATGTGGCAGGGTGAGAGTTTTCATTTACTCAATTGTAATACAAATCTAATGTAATGTAACCTAATCTAACACACACACAGATACCAAATATCAGATTCACCTTCCCTCCTCAGTCCTCATTTCTCTCTGAAAAAAACAACAGAAATAAAGAACTTTAAACAAAGAACTGCATCCGAAATTCATATTAAGCAATACAATCTGTAGCAGTGTGGCTTTTTAGACCTCTTTTAACAAGGTGAGAGTGTGCTGCTCAGTAGTGTGCAGTAGGATGTGTGACCGAGTGTGTGAGTGTGTGAGCGTGCGACAGAGTGTGTGAGTGTGCGACAGAGCGTGTGAGTGTGCGACAGAGTGTGTGAGTGTGCGACAAAGTGTGTGAGTGTGCGAGTGTGGTAGAGAGTGAGTGTTTAACAGAGAGTGTGAGTGTGTGGTAGAGTGTGAGTGTGTGTGGTAGAGTGTGTGAGTGTGGTAGAGTGTGAGTGTGTGGTAGATTGTGTGGTAGAGTGTGAATGTGTGGTAGAGTGTGTTGTATTGTGAGTGTGAGTGTTTTTGGACCTGTTTTTAAAGAGGGTACAGAGTGTGTCAGATTGAAGCTCACTGCTGATGAGAAATATAAACACAGTGACCATGACTGACCTGCAGCACCTCTCTCTGACATTAACTGCGATGACAGCCGAAACCATGGCAACCAGACCCGTGGAGAGCAGCACTGACTTTAGTGCACACGGTGAGAGGCCAGGAGATGGTGCTACAGGAGGCACTGAACCTGCAGGAAATAAACATTACACAGGACCCCACAGAGACAACTACTGTCACACACAAACACACATGCACTTACACACATACACATGCCCATACACACAAATATACACACGTGTGTGCAAGCACATTCAAACATACATGGGACACTTTCACACACTCATGGACAGACTGAAACACACACACACGCACGCACACACACACACAGACACACACACACACACACGCACACACATACACAGACACACACACGCACAGACATACACACACACATGCACACACATACGCACACGCACACACACACACACACACATACACACACACACACACACACACAGGAAATGCCAGAGAATAAGCACAGTAACACTATCCACAGACAGACTTACAGATGTCCTTTGTGGAATTTGATTGCGTCTTTGTGTCGACCCGGTTACTGCTGCTGCAGTGGATGTTCCTGTTGGTTGCCGTGACGATGAGGTTGAGTCCTGTCGGCGAGGTTGTATTCTCTACCTGTGTGCAGTGGGCGTGGTCACAGGTGTAGCTGGCCCAGGTGTCTTCAGCAGAGCAGTTCACCGACACCTTACAGACCCCTCCATCAGAGGAGAGTAATGCCACGCTCACCTGGGGAATGGGCGGGGCCTCTGCAAAACAACAACCAATCCACTGGGCCAAAGATGTGACACACTTCACAATATAGTCATAATAAACTCATACATCATATCATTTAATATCACAAAAATGCCACATTCATATTGTTATCATATAATCTCAGAAACCACATAATATGACAATCTCATGATAATCTCAGAAATAACATTTATCTACAGAATTACACTGATTTAAAGTGGCTTTAATCTATGATTTCCTCAGTTTTGGTCTATTCTACCCTTTAGTTCCTCGCAACCTCCAGCTCTCTCTCACACAGCTTTCCCTCTCCTGACTGTCAGTGTGGTTTCCTTGGTTCAGTCACTTCACCACAGACAACAGTTCTCAAACTCCTCCTCCTCTTGTGTTTATGGCACTTAAATTCTCCTGCGTTACTGCCGGATGCTTGTGCCACACAAACTACACATCTCTGCCCTCGCAACATTAGTGTCCATGGTTTTCCTGCATACATTTACATACAGGGCACCCACCACAAACTTAAAGTTTTAATGTATAGAAATGAAATTAAACACTGTGAATGATCTCAATTGTGATTGGTAGAGATAAACCAGTGGGAATATGTCTCTAATATGGTATTTGTTCATATGGAAAAATCATAGATTGCCACTTTAAATGCATTAGGGTATGATCATTTTTGCACCCTTATGATTGTATATAGTTGCCATTCACATAGCGCCTTTATCCAAAGCACTGTACAACTGATGCTTCCCATTCACCCATTCATACACACACCAACGGTGATTGGCTGCCATCTAAGGCACCAACCAGCTCATCAGGAGCAATTGGGGGTTAGGTGTCTTGTTCAGGCACACTTCAACACACCCAGGGCGATATAGAACCGGTAACCCTCCCACTGCCAGAAAACTGCTCATACCTCCTGAGGTAATGTTGCCCCTACGTGTATTTTACACATCCCAGTAACTGTAACAGTGCCACATTTCTACCTTGAACTGTGAGCCTGTAGGTAGCAACAGTTTTCTTCTGTCCTCCATCATATTGTATCGTTGCTCTCTAGATCCCACTGTAATTCTGCTGCACATTCTTCAGTAGCAGAGAGAAGCTTGTTTTATCAAATTCTGACATAATACCGTTTTCATATTTGTCTATTAATTGATGTTTCCGATTGTAATCCACTATCTCTTTACTGTCATTAACACTCCATGATATGCTGCGAAACTGTAGTTCTTCATGTCTCTTCACATCCAGACGAACAGAGTCTCCCTTAAGCACAAACAAATCCTCTTCAGCTCTGGAAACTAGAAAGAAACAGAAAAATGTTTCATTTCAAAACTTTAAAACAAACTCTGTTCAACACACATTATAACATTAACTACAAGTATACAGTTACAAGCAATGATTGAAATTCTATACAACAATGTATTAGTTTAAATCCAATAGATGTGCAAGAACACAGTTCCCACAGTTAAACATGGTGGTGGGAGCATCAGCCATATCCGTCATCTCCTGACGGAGAAAGCCACCCAGCTCCTAGTCCAGGCGCTTGTCATTTCCCGCCTGGATTACTGCAACTCCCTCCTAGCCGGTCTCCCAGCGTGTGCCATCAAGCCCCTCCTGCTGGTCCAGAATGCTGCAGCCCGTCCAGGTCGGCTCATGTCACCCCGCTTCTCATTGGCTTCCAATGGCTTCCTATTGCCGCACGCATCCGTTTCAAGGCCCTAGTGTTGGCATTTCAGGCTGCTAAGGGGACTGCCCCACCTTACATACAATCCTTGATCACTCCCTACTCCCCAGCTAGACCACTCCAGTCTGCCAGCTCTGGTCGCCTTATGGTTCCCTCTCTACGAGCACCTGGCGGTCGAGCTGCACGTTCACGCCTGTTTTCCGTTCTGGCTCCTCAGTGGTGGAATGACTTGCCTACCACTGTCAGGACAGCAGAATCCCTCCCCCTATTTCGACGCAGACTCAAAACCCACCTTTTCAAACTCTACCTTAGTCCTCCCTCCTGATTTCCCCCGCCCCTCCTTTCTGATATCCCTATCCTTGTCTAACCCCCCCCAAAAAAATAAAAAAAATAAAAAAACATTTGCACTTATGACGACTATGTTTAGAACAGCATTCCATGTGTATTTTCCTAGTTTTGGACGTGATGCTTTGACTTATGGCAGAATCTATGCACTTGTAATTCGCTTTGAATTAAAAGCGTCTGCCAAATGACAAAAATGTAAAATCATGCTGTGGGGCTGTTTTGCAGTCTCAGGCACAGGGAGCCTTGTTCGGGTGCATGGCATCATGAAAAAAGAAAATGATATTGACATTTTGAGGGATAATATGAAGAAATCTGCTCTTAATCTAGGCTTAGGTCGTCGCTGGGTCTTCCAACAAGACAATGATCCAAAGCATACCTCAAAATTGGTCCAACAGTTCTTAAAGGACACAAATCAAGGTCCTGGAGTGGCCCGCACAAAGCCCAGATCTCAATCCTATTGAATCCTACTGGCGGGTGCTCAAAGTGAATGTCCATGCTCGGAAACCACGCAATTTGGACCAGCTGGAACAATTTGCAATGGAAGAATGGGCCAAAATCCCTCAAGAGACAAGAGTCCTTGTGAAGAACTACTTTAAGAGGTTGTTGTCAGTTATGGCCCAGAAAGGGTACACTATTGACTATTAATGGCCAGGGGGCTAATCATTTTGGCCGTGTCATTTTTGCCTTTTCTTGTTTTAACTCAGTGTGTCAGGAGCCCGGCGGCTGGGCTGGATTTGCCAGAGAGTGGGGTTCGGTGCACATGGATCCACGCGTGTGACGTGCCGGCTGCCGGGTTTGGGGGTGCGAAGCAGCGGTTTCCTGTTTGTCTCATGAAGCCGGGCTTAAAAGAAGCAGTTAAGGGGCAGACGCGAGAGAGAGACGCCGGGGGTTGAATGTTGGGTTCCGCGAACGGAATTTTAGCTTATTGGTTATTTTTCAGTTTGTTGTGTTTGGGTTTTTTTTCTTTTCTTTTTTGTTTAGGCTGTCTCCCGCATTGGCGGAGGTTAGCTGGCTGGCAGCCCCGGAAAAATGTGGACGCTACACGTGCGATACTGGTCTTAAGTGGGACCAGCGCTGGGCGATTCTGGAGGAGCGGCGCGGTGTGGAGCCGGACTGGTGCCGTGGCAATGACCGCGCGACTTTGCTAAGGAACGACGCAGTGAGACTACACTCACCCTGACGAGGGTGGAGGGAACTGCGAGTCTCCCACGCGGCGGTAACGCAACGAGCGGACCAGGACCGGAGCCAGCACCAGCTCACTCCCCATTGGTGGAACAGCGAGGACGCTGAGTGCGGACAGTGCAGCAGATCCAGCGTGCAGTGTACAGCAGAGTGGTCCGGGGTGGGGGACACTGGAGTGCTGTCTAATCATTGGGGAGTTCAGCAGTGATGGTGTAGGAGTAGTGGGGAAGTCGAAGGGGGCTGGGGTTGGTACGAGTTTGTGGCGTGCTCTGTTTTTTAAAAATAAATAAAAGCTTTTGCCCTTTACCTGCTTCGTTCTGAGCTCCTTGTGGTGGGTGGGTTGTGCATAAGAATAATAGGAACCTGTGGAGGGGGCAGGAGTCAGCTGGTGCTTTTCCCGCTCCCGACAAGTGCATCAATAAAATATTCTAATCAAACTTAGTGGGCATTTTGTCTTTGATATTTTGGAAACAAACTATAAACACTTGTTGTTAATGGTCATTTCCATGGAGAAATCAAAGGTTTTGTCTGATTTCACAAGGGGGGCTAATAATTTTGGCCTCAACTGTAATTAAACAAAAACACAATCCAGAAACGAAAGTCGATGAATAGGAACAGGTTGGAAAACTATGGGTCGGAATGAGACCGAAGGAATACGCTAAGCTCGGCGGTCGGGGACGAAACTAGTCAAAATAGATATCAATCGGAAACGGTATGAACGCATGACAATCTGGCGACGAGCCATACAAACTGAGGGGTTTAAATAAGACGGGTAACGAGAGGGAATGGCAATCAGGTGTGAGAGGGAATGGCAATCACGTGTGGGAGACAATCAGGAAGTGAAACAGGTAAAACGAATGTGACAGGGAGACTACGCTGTGCACAGCGGTAACAAAATACGGAAACGCTAACGACAAAAACAGAATACAATGCATACAAAAAACACGAAACCTAACAGTTCTGCTGATATACACTGTGACGGTCCAGAGGACCGCTACATACATGAAGGTTCTCACATATATACTGATATTACGTGATGCTCAAATTATGTGATTGCTCCAATGGATGTGAAGACCCGATACACTTTACTGATGACACAAACGCATGGACTTGTGCGGGAAGACGCACAAGCTACTGGCAAGAGCTATGCGGCTACCGCAACAACATCTGCACTTTATTCGGCGAGTTTGCACAAACGTCATGGACATTTTAACTTTTGTAAAGAACGACAAAACAATGAAAGTACTTCAATGCATGTTGCACATTTATTTTGTTAGCTTAGGTACACGCAATGCGTAAGTTAACCGAATAGGAAAATGTTTACCAGCTGCTGTCTCATTTGGCTCCTGTGTCGGCAGTCAAAGGGTGCCGATGAGAAACAGAGTTGTGTTTATTGGTTCCGTGCGTGATTGGATCCGCACCAACGTCACGTTTTATTATGGGGAGGTTTTCCGGGTAGAGTAGGCCTTGATCAAGCCGACTTTGAGGAATGTCTTTTCATACAGTAAATGTGGTAATATGAATATTGTATAGTAATGGTTGTGGGCAGGTGCAATACTTATATGTCTAGTCTCAGAGTGTTATTTGTTGTCATTGTGTAATTGTTTGTTTAATGTTCCCCTGTGTGTTCATAATGGTGCTGGTCACCTGGTATAGATCTACCCCCTGGTTGTTGTAGGGGAGGAAGGTCTGGTGATGTGTAGGGAGACACACGTGTGAAGCATGACTTGTTTCTCTGGGAGCTGTAGTCCTCACTGACTGAGGCTACAGCAGAACCGGCAATAGGTTGCTTTGGAACTGCCTGTAGTTCTTTATTATTATTTCTGTATTTTGTTTGCTAACCTTAATTTTGTTTTTGCGTTTTCATCTTTTGGACCAGAATTGCTTGTATGTTGCAAGCCTTCTTATTAAAGCTTTGTCCAAAACTACTACTGCCTCTGCGTCCTTGGCCAAACCCACAATTTTTGTGTTTCGTAACCCGCTCGGTTCCGTCACATACACCACACATAATCACATTAACTACAAGCATACAGTTACAAGCAATTATTGAACTTGTGTACAATACTGTATTACTTTAAATCCTATAGACCTGCAAGCTACTGTTCATCAACATCAACACAATGCAACATCCATTGTATTAGCTACTGCATTGAAATTCATGGAGCAAAGTGGATGAACATAATGAAAATATGTACACTGTACTACACTCAGTGAGCAC